>NC_037677.1:102087685-102132041 GCF_003255815.1 Theropithecus gelada
AAAAGAAAAACAACATCATGGCAAGACTTTCCACTAGCAAAAAGATTACAACTTGCAGAAGGCTCAGATGATTGTTACCATTTTTAAGCAATAAAATACATACATATATATATATATATATATATTTTTTTTTTTTTGAGATGGAGTCTCACTCGTCGCTCAGGCTGGAGTGCAGTGGCACAATCTCGGCTTACTGCAAGCTCCACCTTTGGGATCACGTCATTCTCCTGCCTCAGCCTCCCAAGTAGCTGGGACCACAGGCACTCGCCACCAAGTCTGGCTAATTTTTTTTGTATTGTTAGTAGAGACGGGGTTTCACCATGTTAGTCAGGATGGTCTGGATTTCCTGACCTCGTGATCTGGCCACCTCGGCCTCACAAAGTGCTGGGATTACAGGCGTGAGCCACCGTGCCTGGCCTAAAATATTTTTAATTAAGGCATATATGTGATTTTTTTCTAGCTATGATGCTATTGCATACTTAATAGACTATACCATAGTGTAAATATAACTTTATAATGCACTGAGAAACAAAAAAAATTGTGACTCACTTTGTTTCAATATTCACTTTATTGTGGTAATCTGGAACCAAGCCTGCAATATCTCTAAGGTATGCCTATATTTATGTTCTCTTCTTCCAAGCCAAGCTGTTTTTATCATTAGATGTGCAGTGTCACTTAACGTTTATGGGATTTACTATACCATGATGTCTGTATGTATCTAAAGAAGAGAGAAAGGGAAAAGAAACAGATCATAACATATATTATTACTGATCAGGAATGCCTGGTTCAGAGATGTGAAAAAGAGCCCATAAACATCAAGCAATGTAAAAATGGAACAAAGTGTCAGAAAAAAAACTTTATTCATTCATTTATTTGTATAAGAGAATCTTCTCAAATGCCTGCAAGATAAAACCCCTTGGTGAAGGAAGGGCTGTGGAAAAATGCTTTTACATCAATGTCTGTGATACTGAGGAATTTATAAAGTAGCAGTTATTGATATTTATTTGTCAAAATACATCATATTTAGAAGAGTAAAATGATAGAGTTTTGGTGGAAATAGAAAGTCGGTTTGAAAAAAATAACTATAATTTTCATAATTATAAAACAATTTGGTAATGTATATGTATACATATTTAAAGGAAATACCAAGGTGCAATATAATTTGAATACCAAAATATTCATCTGTGTTTTTCTTCGACAAATTAATCATTGTAAACTGATTTACAAATCCTATGTGCCACATGAATACTAAACAATTAAACTCAAAAGTGGAAGTAATAATTTAAGCCAGTATTATAGGGATTATATAACTTCAGATATTTACATATGTTTGAAGAAAAAAAATTTAGTGTCGAAATGATAACCAGTGGGAAGTTTCTAAATGTTCTTTTGATCTAAAAACAAGAGAGTTTGGATGTTGTATTTTTTAAAAAATCATTTTTTTGTTGTTGGTTTCAAATATCCTGGGAACTTAGGTAATATTTTTTTCTGCCCCAAATGGTCCCACAAGAAGAACTTAAAAATACATGTATACGATTGTTCCTGACCAGGCAAAAACTGAGCCAATTTGTAATTACCTTCACAAATACTTGCACCTGCAAATAATTCTACAGTAACAACTAAACTAGCCTTGTTAATTGGACCGTTAATCACAGAGGGAGCAGAGTTTCTACTACCAGAAGGGTCATCTGTGCTTCTAATTGTTTCCTTGCTGAGAGTAACTTGAAACAATTCCTAGGAGTCCTTAAACTTAGTATGAATAAATTGATCCGATAGTGTCCCTCTATGATAGGAAAGTCAACTCCTAAAATTATGCCTTGCATAAAATAAGCACTTGATGTGTATTTGCTAATGCACTAGTTTTCTGATGCAAACATGAGGCGAGATCTTAGTTCTATTAGTATGGCAGGCATTGAAAGGGCAGGAGGAAGTACAACAGAAGTTTTACTCTCTACCTATATGCCACAGATGAAGTTTGCTTAGACTATCACTTGCGATTTCACTTTAGAATTGCTTTCCACAAGAGTAAGCCAAAGAGTTTAAGAATGTCTCCAATTTCCACTGACTTCTGTGTGTTTAAACTTGTGTCATTAAAAATAATGGTTTAGAGCTTTCTGAACCCCTTGTACGGTTGCTCCTCTTTACAGATAAGGAAACTGTGACCCAGAATTGGTTACTTCACAAAGAATGTATAGGTGTCAGACTTAGCTATGCTGTTATTTCCACATTACCTGTAAACACTCTCTCAGTTGGAGTTTTTGACATAAGGGAGAAGAAGACCGATGGCTTTACCCAGCCTAAAATGTTAATGTTTCCAACAGAACAAAAGTATAGATGCGCAAAGCATAAAATGACCTTAAAATTGTCCTAGTTAACTATTCTCCTAATTTCACAGATGAGGAAACTGAGGACCAGAAAAGAGGAGCAATTTCCCAGGATATATAATAATTTATGCTTATAATAATGCTATTATCAATGAAAAGTGAAATTATATTTCATTTATTTTTTTACTAAGGTAGGAAAATGTTAATACATCTTAAATTAACTTTGCTACTGGTCAGCTATAAACTTAAAGGTTTTTATTTTTCTATTATGTAAAAAGTTTAATTATTCACATTACTCTACCCTGAGACAATTGCAATAAATGATAGATTAATGACCTAATCACAGTGGAAGTAACTGAACACATAAAATTGTTTATCTCAAGGGGTCTGCAGCTCAGTGTTTTAAGAAAGAACATTAAAAAGCTCAATTTTTCATTTTTATCATTAAAAAATAATCAACTATTGTAAACTTCAGACACATTTCTTCCTCTGTGGATATCAATATGTTTTCCCCGAGATCTTTCAAATAACAGTAACAAAATTAGCTCGTGATTCAATACCGTTCTTTTTTTTTCGGCCTCATGTCAATTTCTAGATAAAAATGTTAACTGAAAGAGACAGACTTAAATATTTCTCTGGTCATCTCCCTTAGGGAGATCTGCAGTCATTGTGCAGGATCATAAAAGAATGATTCATTTCAAGTTTCTAATAATTATTTCTTTATAGTCATCATTTTTCTTCACTGTGATGGCAGGAGTGATTTTTTAAACCTGGTAATGCAATGAATGACTGCAGGTAAACACTTAATTTGCTGACAAAGCAGGGAAACTATCCAAAGACAAACAAAATCTCCACTTATGGATAAATCCTAGTTTGTTTTTTTAAGCATAGGTGCTACTGCCTTTTGGTAATAAGAAGAGAAAAAAGAAAGTTGAACATGGAAAGCCCTAAAAATCATTTCTCCTAAGATAAAAGGAAGGAGAAGAAAAAGGGAAGTGTGAGTGCATGTGTTTGTGTGTGTGTGTCTGTGTGTGCGCTTCTCTATAATCTTGTGCAATTCAATTTCAACTTTATAACAGCTGTTTGAGTAGAAAGGAGCATGTTCATACAATAAGACATTTCCAATGGAACAGTTTTGTGATAGCCCATTAGAGTAATCTAGAAGTATGGAAAACTTAATCTTCAACAGGATAGGGAAAAGGGAGAATTTGGTGGCAGCTGCTTGCCATTGGGCCAGTGGTGAAACAAGCAGTGCAGTTGATTCATATAGCTGAGGTAGCATATCGGGTCATGGACATTGAAGGCTTAATGGGAACTCATTCTCAGGGTGGGTGGTGATTTTGCTGAAGCCAAGATGTTTCTAGCAGAAGGGATAAGGTCAAGTAGGAACAGTTCTGATTCTGGGAGAATAGAATGCATGGGTCACAACTTGTGCTCCAACCCCAGTTTAATTTGCAACTGCCTTTGGCATCTTTAATGTCAGGAAGACAACATTCAGGAGAAAGAAATCTACTGTTCTACTGTTTTCTATGGAATGTAAGACACTGTCAATTGCCAGATAAGCCATTTTAAAAAATGCACACTTAAGAAAGAAGTAATAATGCCAATTAAAATTTGAAACAATGTATCATTTTCATTTAGATTGTATATTTTAATATTTGTTGAAATGGATCTTTTAAACTTATATAGACATTGATTGCTATCTTGTATCAGTCTTGTATATATGTAATAAAATAAAATAAATAGGTTTAAGATGTCCTAAACTTCTTCACAAACAGAATTTGATCCTTTTGAATCACTCTTTGACTCAGAGTCATCACTATCTATATATATTCTTTTAATATCATCCTTTGTGCCATTAAATGTGTTAACAATGTTGATGATGTAGCGTTTCTTAACAGAGCTCCACCATTATCTCCCAGATTTTTTCTGTGCTGCTAATGCTCACTCAGGAAGTTCTAGTCCTTGTGTATTACCAGAAAGTGACAATGAAAGATTTTCAGAAGACACTCAGTTATTGGAAGGACAACAACAATATATTCCTTTTTCAAGTGATTCTTAAATGATTTCTGGAATTAAGTGTCAGGGGGTTGCAGTTGTCTGTCTAAGCATGCCACCAGGAATCACAACCAAGTTTGTGCATGTCCAGGCAATGACAACCACCACATTGTGACCTTCCCAGTTTACAGAAATTATAATATTTCAACATAATTTCCAAGACTTAAGTAGAGACAAATGACCATCTCCAAATTGGTGAAACATACTGAATTACCTCAGGCATCAAGCCATCCATCTTCTATTCTTCAATAAGAGAAAAGTAGACATAATAAAACCAAAACACTGTCCTCTCCACCTTCCCCGACCTACTACAGTCCTGGCTCCTGCTGAGACTAACATGTTTTCCTTGCTTTTTCTTTTGAATTCAGGGAAGAGCTCTTAGTGTTATTTTCAAATCACTCCACATTAAACTTTTCATTTGAATCCAATTTTATGAACTATATCAAGGGTTTTACTCTGAATGTTCAATCATCTCAGGGTCAGCGCAGTTTCCAGGGAAGCCCCCAATCATGTAAATAATACTATTATTTACACGTGTTGTCACCTGCAGTTGTCACTGTTGTAAAGTGTTGTCACCTGCAGTTCACCAGAGTTGAGGTTCTGAGCAATTCTAGTGAAATTGATGGGATTTTTTATTTGCATGCTTACCAGGCAATATCCTCTTTTATTCTCCCTTCCACCAAAAAAGAAAAAGAAAAACATTACAGAAACTTTCTCCAAACCAGAGTTTTTACTCCGTTATTATCCAAATGGATTCTCAGCTGGCACTGGAATGGGAGCTTCTGGAACTCCCTGACTCCTTTTGGGAGGCTGTTGATTGGCCCACAGTGGGTTCCTGAGCAGGGATCTGGAATAGACTGAGAGATGAGAGAACAGAAAATATTGGCTGTCTGTGTATACTCTTTGCATACACTGCATATGGCGTATTCAAGAATGTCTATCCTGTTTTAACTATATATATTTCAAAAGGCATCCTTCCTTTCTGATTTCCTGTTTCAGTGATTTAAACACTATTTTTGGCATCCTGCACACTCTACTTTACTTTTGATATTTATAAAATATGGGAGAAGGGAGTAGGTAACACCATTCTGTGGAAATAATAGATTGTAAATATTCTATTCACTGAATCTTTCAGTGATACATTGATAAACTATTACATTACTCTTCAGTCATTGGCAAATGATTATTGAATTTCCATAAGTTACAATGTTTTTCAGAAAATATGATGCTAAGCAGAACACTCAATTTTATATGCATTTAGGATGAAAAATAAATGGTCAAGGGAGAAGGAGCCTGAGACATGAAAAGGAACATGCTTTTGGGGGATAAATTCCATTCATCCTCATTGACACTACTGTTATTTTTAAATTTCTTTTAATTTAATTTAAAGTTCCGGGATACATGCGCAGGACATGCAGGTTTGTTACATAGGTAAATGTGTGCCATGGTGGTTTGCTGTACCTATCAACCCATCGCCTAGGTGTTAAGCCCAGCATGCATTAGCTATTTATCCTGATGCTCTCCCTCTCCCAACCCTCTGCAACTGACAGGCCCCAGTGTGTGTTGTTCCCCTCCCTGTGTCCATGGGTTCTCATGGTTCAACTCCCTCTTAAAAGTGAGAAGATGTGGTATTTGGTTTTCTGTTCCTGTGTTAGTTTGCTGAGGATAATGGCTTCCAGCTCCATTCATGTCCCTGAATTGCAGCACTATTCACAATAGCAAAGACATGGAATCAAACCAAATGTCCATCAATGATAGACTGGATAAAGAAAATGTGGTACATTATACACCATGGAATACTATGCAGCCATAAAAAGGGACACTGTTGTTTTTTGTCCCATGAAGCTGCTTACTGCTTTGGCAAACCAGCCACATTTTCTGTGTGTGGCTACCACACCATCCTGAAGGTCTTTTTACAACTTTCACTCCCAACTTGATTCCTTCATGTGGCTTAATCTTTTCAAAAGTACCATGTACCTTTCTAATTACTGTTCTTCAATAACACCACTGCTGACAATTCAGCTTTACTTGTATGTCTCCATGCCCTACTTTGACTCTTTGATCCCTTTCAGATAGAGACCTCTTCTTTGCTCACTATCTACAACCCACCAGCAATAAGGTGCTATGGGACAGAAAAGAATACAGAAGGGAACTTCCTGTTCTCAATAGCTTAAAATATACGATGTAAATATATAATACATAATCAAACAAAACAGAATAAACGAGTTTATGCCAAGCCATCATTCCTGAATATGCATCACTGAGCTCTATATAGTACCAAGAGATGCTGTATTTTAAAAGTTTCATGGTCAAATGCATTTTGGAAATGCGACATTATTATATTCTACTTTTATGAGATTCAGAGTGTACATTAGTATATTAAAAGACCTGAGAAACCCTGTCTTACAAACACCAATTTAACTTGCTGAGTGCCAATATTGTCCCAGATTATCTGACTTAACTACTACTTTGCTATTGCTAGTCATGGGACATTCTACCAGCCTTTCTTGAATTCCATAAATCCATCCCAATACCTGTAAAAGTCCCTGTTAGACTCTGTTCAATCACCCTTTTAGCCTGTCATTTGTTTCCTGCCCATCCTGTACACTTTGGGACCATTCTCCCATGGCACCAACAACCATAAAGACTCATGCTTCCTTCCCATGCTGGTCTCTGAGGCTGGAAAGGCATTTTATTCATTTTCTAGCTATAGACATCATGTTACCTATTCAGGGCCCATCCCAATTGTTCCTCTTTTTCCTTTCAGTTTTTCTACTTCCAAAAATCAGAAGTATTCCTTATTCTGGGTTCCTACTTATATTAACCAAACTATTCTCATGCTTTGTCCCACTGGCCCTATCCTCCACACCAGTGGTCCCCAACCCCTGGGTCATAGACTGGTACTGATCCGTGCCCTGTTAGGATCTGGACCGTACAGCAGGAGGTGAGTGGCAGGCAAGCAAATGAAGCTTCATCTGCATTTACAGCTGCTCCCCATCACTCACATTACTGCCTGCGCTCCACCTCCTGTCAGATCAGTGACAGCATTAGATTCTCATAGGAATGCAAACTCTGTTGTGAACTGTGGATACGAGGGATCTAGGCTGCATACCCCTTTTGACAATCTAATGCCTGATGATCTGTCACTGTTTCCCATCACCCCCAGATGGGACTGTTTAGTTGCAAGAAAACAAGCTCAGGGCTCCCACTGATTCTACATTATGGTGAGTTGTATAATTATTTCATTACATAAAATGTAATAATAATAGAAATAAAGTGCACAAAAGACGTAATGCACTTGAATCATTCCCAAACGATCCTCCCCACCCCTGGTCCATGGAAAAAATTATCTTCCATGAAACTGGTCCCTAGTGTCAAAAGGGTTGGCAACCACTGTGCCACACCATTCAACACAATATATTTTAGTTAGAAAGTTCTCTATATGGGTTTTTTTAATTGAATTGAAGGTGAGGCATTGCATGTAGTTGATAAAAGAATACAAAAGATTAGGTGTATCTTTTGGGATTTAACAACATTCTCCAATCCCCACTGTGTGGTTCATGTTTTTAGTCAAGTGTTTGATCAAAAGTAAAAGTCCACACTGTCACTTAAGCACTTTAGAAAGAGCAAATGTTTATTCCTCTTCACTATATTGTTATTAGAGCAAGATCACTACAGGCCTACAAGAGATGGGTCTCAGGAAACTATCAGAGTTCCACTATATAAACATAGCATGCTTTGGATAACTAATCCTCCATCGTTCCAGATTAGTCCTTCCCAGGCCATCTGATGATGTTGGGTATATTCGGCTCCTTTCTTCTCCAGCCAGGGTGTGGATCATGACATAGGACTAGACACTCAGATTACTCATCCATAGTAGTCACGTTGATGGTTTAGGAATCATGTTACTCAAATGGGCCTATAAGCATCCTATGAAATACATTGCAAAACAATTGAGAGAGACAATCTTTTGCTTTAGGATTTGTAAGCTATCAAGTTGATGGCCTTCATTTTATGTAAGATAGAATATGTTATAATAACAAAATCCCCAAATCACTAGAGATTAACATCGCAAAGATTTATTCTGTATTTCTCTCTTACATGAAGTTCACCGTAGTTCTAAGAAGTTCACCACATGGTGACTTATGTGTCCAGTCTGATAAAAATTATCATCAAGGACCTGTACCACTGGGGGCACATAGCCTCTTTTGTCAATACTGCAAGTAGAACAATTCTGGGTCAATGTAGGTAAAATGATACTGGGCATGGGGGACTTCAAGCATGAACTTTTCACTGCATCAGCCTGAGTGTGACATGGGTCACTTCCTTCTGCAGTGCACTGTCTAGAACTAATGACACAGCCCACTGAACTACAAATAAAAGGAAGGGGTGTATTACTGTCTCTGTCAAAGCTCCTGACTTTTCACAATCATCCCATATCTATGTGGAAATAGCCTAACAATGAAGCCAAGTAGCAGGTTGTAAAGTCAAGAGTTGTTGATGAAAATTTCTGATGGAAAGAGTCAAGCCCAGACCCAGCTATACAGAAGCTATGACACAGGGCTCCCACAGGCAGAAAGCAGAAAAAATGCTTATGTATTTGTGTGTGTGTGTTTGTGTGTGTATGTCATACACACTGAGCCTAAGAAATAAACATGCACCCCAATGCACATGAGGTATGAAAAAATAAAAGGAAAAAAAAGAAATTTGGACCCAGAAATTCAAATTTAAAAATTGTCACAGAATTATTGCTGCTGTTGTAGAAATATCTCTACAAGTAGCTTTCTGTTCTCTGCTCTATGGTTAAATACGCAAGCCAGGCAGAAGGAGAAGTAGACTTTTATAGCTAATTAGAAACTAGGAAAGCAAAGCCAGATATACCATTTATTTAAGCTTACAAATCTTCAAGGAGGACAATTTGCTGTGGCTTACTGAGACATATGACAAACCACCAAAAAGAGTTATAGGTGACAAGCTGCTCTCTAACTTTGAAATCACCTTATAGAATGTTTAATTGCCTATAGGGTAAATTATAAAAGGAGTTTCTAATCTTTAAGTTCTGATAGTAACAATAGTTGGCCTTCACTGAGTGCCTACTATATGTCCCAGACATGGTACTATGTCCTTCGCTTATCTCTGTTAAATCTTACAATAACCCAGTAAGCTTGCTAGTGATATTATTGTACTATACAAATCAGAATATGGAGGCATAGAGAAGGTAAATAATTTGGAGAAGACTGATGAGGAATTATGAATTGACTGATACAAATTAAGAATTTGAATATAAAAGTAAATTATACCTAAGTGTTTATATTTTTGAAGTCTTGCTTAATTGTTTATCATGTGTTACAAATGGTATCTGGTATAATAACTTCGGAAAAAAATAATGTACTATGTTTGCATTTTTTAATAAGGAATTCTATTTTTGAAATAAGAAAAGCCGGCCGGGCGCGGTGGCTCAAGCCTGTAATCCCAGCACTTTGGGAGGCCGAGATGGGCGGATCACGAGGTCAGGAGATCGAGACCATCCTGGCTAACACGGTGAAACCCCGTCTCTACTAAAAATACAAAAAACTAGCCGGGCGAGGTGGCAGGCGCCTGTAGTCCCAGCTACTCGGGAGGCTGAGGCAGGAGAATGGCGGGAACCCGGGAGGCGGAGCTTGCAGTGAGCTGAGATCCGGCCACTGTACTCCAGCCTGGGCGGCAGAGCAAGACTCCGTCTCAAAAAAAAAAAAAAAAAAAAAAAAAAAGAAATAAGAAAAGCCATGAGGGAAACTGCTTCTTTCTCTCTCAGATCTTTCTAGAACTGAAGTCTAATAATGTATCGTAATGGTGAGCTAAATACCAAAAAAGGAAGTAAATAGTGTTTCCTGATAAACTTGACAAATCTAAATAGAAGATGATAGGGTCCCATGAGTATTAAGCTCACTTTGGTAGCCTTGGCATGACGTCATACACAAGGTCTTCTTTATTAAATAATCTGAATTTGATTTCTTCCCAACCTATAAGCAGCTGCATGACCTTCGCCACATTACTTAACATTTACAAATCTCAGTTTTCTCATCTGTAAAATAGAAATCATAGTAATACTGATAGCATCTATCTTTCTGGCTTATCATAAGTAGGAAATAAAATTATCAATGTAAAAAGGTGTCTCATCCTGCCTGGCATATTATGGGAACTTACAAAATGTTGGCTATCACCCTCATCACCACTATCATCATCATCATCATCGTCATTGTCATCGCTCTAATAATCAGAATTGTCACCAGTCATAACTCTTTATGACTCAAGCACACTGAAGCAACTAACTTGGACCAATTATCATATTGTTGATGATCTGTTTTAATTTCTGGAGGATGGCTAAATTTTGATTCATTTTGTTGTTGGCTTTTTGTTAGGTGCTCCTCCCCCAATTATGTATTTAGGGACTGAAAAAGCACTGATTCAAAATTAAAACACTTATGATAATGGGATATCATTGCAACTTAACAGGTAGGAATTAGTGCTTTTGGAGATATAAGCATAAGATAATTTGAACATTTGGTTCAAAGTGTGGACATGGCTGTTGTGTTGAGTAAAGCATCAACGAACACAAATAATGTGAGGGAGAAAAGGCTCACAATATTTTCCATAAACAAAATGGCATTTAATGTTGTTTACAGGTATGCTTGAAATTTCAACTACTACAACTATAAATATACTTGTTTAAAAGTTAGGCAATTAAACACAAGCAAGAAAAAAATGAAAACTTAGCAGTTGTAAAGTTAACCAAGCAGCAAAGAATTTCTAGGCATAAAATCCATGTAGATGTTAGTAAATGATTTTTTTTGGAGCTATCCTGTGTGACAGCATCCTTCTCTTCATCCTATCTGTGAGGTTAGATTAGGTTTCTTTGACAATTTCGTTTATTTCTTCACATCTTTCCCTTTTTTACCAAGGTGGAACAAATCACAGTGCTAAGGCATCTCAGAGGCAAACACACACACACACACGCACACACCTATATCTATATTCATGAATAACAATTATGTAGTTCCTCCTTATTCATCATGAATAATTTTACAGTGAAGAACGCAGAAAGATGATTGGCAATTACAATGTAGATGAATGTTCTCATGGGGTAAGTCTGTGAGCACATAGGAGGATTACTAGATTGAAGCCTGGGCATAGCAGGAAGGCTTCCTGGAGGAAGCAACTTCTCCACCGCAACTCACAGGACGAGGGCTGGTTATGTTGTGTGTGAAGTTAACGTTCTTTGAGGAAGGTGAGGGTGATTTATTTTTATTTTATTCTTTTTAAAATTAGAACACTGAGATAACAGGAAACAAGTAGGAGAGGTTTAAAGAAGAGCAAAAGGCATGTATGGAAACAGGAGATCACGGCATGCTGGAACTTAGAAAGCACCCATTATGGTCAGAATGTGGAGTTTGGGCTTGGTGATGGATAAAAGCTAGAGAGGCAAGGAAAGCATTGGGAGGCTTAAATGGTGCTCTAGACAGATCACACATACGTTCTAGAAAGATCATTTTAGCTAAACTATGGACACGAATTTGAAGGATATGAAATGAGATTAGCAATGGGGGGGCAAATTCAGAGGCTGTTGCAGTAATTCAGGTAAGACATACGGTGGCCTGTACTAGGGTAATAAAAGGGAGATATATTTGGATTCAAGAAATAATAAGACAGTGAGATCAACAGAACTTAGTGATTTCTGGTGTGTGTGTGTGTGTGTGTGTGTGTGTGTGTGTGTTTTGTTGATAGAGAAGAATAAGAACTCAAGGACTCTGTCCAGCTTACTGGCTTGAGAAAATGAGTGGCTCTATTCATAAAGACAAGGATCCTGGGGGAAGTGTACATGTATGAAGGAGGTATAATTTAGAAGAAATCTTTCATAAGCATGGAGGAAAGGAACTCATCAAAATTAACGAGAAGGAACAATCAAAGAGGCAGGAGGTAAAGCAGAAAAAGTTATTGTCTAATAAGGTTTTAGACATCTAGGGAAGCATGTGTTTGAAAAAAGAGAATTGTATGTGTGTGTACACATTGGGGAGCAAGGGTTACAAAGCAAACATTTATTGGCTGAGAAATAAACAGAGTCTGAAGAAGCAGAGAGAGTGAGTACACACGTCTTTCCTCTCTAACCCTAAAGTGCCGTGTCACAAACGAGATGCCTGTCACGGAGTCAGAGCAGGATACCTGTCTTCCCCACAAAATTCAAATAGGGAGAGAAAGGGAAAGAACCAAAAAAATTCTCAGAAGAGAGGTAAATTTAAGAGAGGAGTGTTTAAACCTAGGATCAATGTTCCTGTTATTCATTAGCGGTAGATAACTATATACTCAACATGTGAGAGTGAAAGAAAGAGGAAGGGAGGGAGGAGAACAATTCCCAGGACTGAGAAGCTCAGTTGCAGGTTTCCATGGAAATATTTTTAGCCAAATGGCTGGTCACTCTACTCACACACTGGCATTGTGTTTCCAGTGGCAAAATAATGCCACCTGGTGTGCTGCCTTAGGTGCTCAGCATCTGAAAGCATTTGGAAAGTTAAGGAAAGCCAGAGATGGATGTTCTAGAGAAGTCTGCTGTTGTTCCTAAAAGCATACAACTGACTGATAGTAATGATAATGTGATAATAATATGAATATGATACTAACAATACTAGTGATACTAATATGATACTACTGCTGCTAATAATGATACTCATATGGGTGCTAATGATAATGTGATGATGATAATAATAATAATATTAGTATGATACTAATAATACTATGATACCACTACTAATAATAATATGATACTCATATACCTGCTAATAAATTTTAATGATCATATTTATTAAGTGCATTAGTGTAGTCAGACTATGTGCTAAGGATTTGACAAATATTAGTACCCAGTACTTATGACCACCCAAAGAAGTGGTTATTATTATTAGTCTAATTTTACACATGAGAAGGTGAGACTCAGGTTATGAGACATTTGGGGACTTACCTGAGCCCACACATCTAATACATGGTAACATGAGAAAGGGAGTCAAGCCCATGCTGCCTTTTCACTTTGACATGGGAAGAACTTGATTATGATGATAAAAACACTCTGAGGTCAGGTGCAGTGGCTCATACCTGTAATCCCAGCACTTTAGGAGGCCTAGGTGGGCAGATCACTTAAGCCTGGGAGTTCAAGACCAGCCCGGTTAACATAAAAAAATACACACACACACACACACACACTCTATGAGACAACTCAAATGTGTAGAACAGACAGTGTGGTAAGTGCTTTGTGGTCATCCTTTTATTTAACACACTCAACAGCCTTATGAGGCAGTCACTGCGGTAGGTGCATTTTATAAACCTAGACTCAGTGAGATTAGGTAGCTTTTCTGATGTTACGGAGGTAATGTGCTGCAGAGCTGGGATTTTATCCAAGTTCTCTGACACCAGACCCTGTACACTAAGCCGTCTCTCTGTTGCTTATTAGCCTGTGATACATATGAATTAAACATGCGTGGATCCTGAATTGGACAGAGGCAAAGTGTAGCACTAATGAAAACAAAACTGATTTGGGCCTTCCTTTTGCTGTATCTTGAAGGTGACTTACCTTTGGTGAATTTGTTAATCTGCATAAGAGAAATAAAGTGTGGCCATATCTGGTGTGAGTGCCTACAATGTGCTACGCAGGCCGGGCGCGGTGGCTCAAGCCTGTAATCCCAGCACTTTGGGAGGCCGAGGCGGGTGGATCACGAGGTCAGGAGATCGAGACCATCCTGGCTAACACCGTGAAACCCCGTCTCTACTAAAAATACAAAAAACTAGCCGGGCGCAGTGGCGGGCGCCTGTAGTCCCAGCTACTCGGGAGGCTGAGGCAGGAGAATGGCATAAACCCGGGAGGCGGAGCTTGCAGTGAGCCGAGATCGCGCCACTGCTCCAGCCTGGGTGACAGAGCGAGACTCCGTCTCAAAAAAAAAAAAAAAAAGAAAAAAAAAAAAAAAAAAACAATGTGCTACGCATAGTGCTAGAATGTATCTACTTTTTAGTTTAAGAGAGAGAGTTGGAGAGCTCCTGGGGTAAGTGGGGAGATTATACTCCTAGACACAGATTCAAAACAACGTTTTCAGCTGAAGGATGTTTTGGAATAAACCTAGCATCCAAACAAGGAGGTGGGTGAATAATGTCTGGCTCAAGGTTTGATTCTAGAAAGTGACTGTGTGGATTGGCAATTCGGGCCAAGGAAAGGCTGTGGACGTCTTTCCAGGGCATTTTACTGTACTGAGTGGGAAGAAGGGAGCTACACTTGAACCTGCATCAAGTTGCATTTTGATCTTGAAAAACCTATCTGCATAGTGCTTACTGCAAGAAGAGAAAGGGAAGCTAAAATTCCTCTAAAATCCCTACCCCTCACTGAAGACAACTAGAGTTAGGGTTGAATTCCTTCTTAGGTAAAAGATAAAGCCAGGAGGAGAAAGCTAAAAAATCATTATCATATAATTTACACTAGATAATAAATGTGGAGGGAATCCTGTCAGGGACATACATTAGAAATGTAGTTGGCTTCATTCTCTGGGAGTTCTGTGGATACCGCCCATAGACATTTCAGGATTATTTCCTCTGTAAAATAACAGTGGCTTCATAGACCAATTTCTGCTGTGTTTTCTACCTCCAGACTATTCCCAGCAGGCAAAATAACAGGCATCTGACATGAACTTAGGCCAATAAGTTTTCCCTGAATCTTACACACACACACAATCTTACACACACACACACACACACACACACACGTGAATACGGAAGAAATAACAATGACAACTTTAAGGAAAATTTTGTCATGCTTTCTCTTGATTTGTTTTCAATAATTCAAATGAAACTTACTGAGCATGTTATTCTTATCAGGTACTCAGTCGGTGCTATGAGTGATAAAATGATGAATAAGACAATTATACTCACACACACATATACATACACACACACTATGAGATACTCAAGGGGTTTGTAATTTATTGAGGCTAACTGTGAAGTATACACTTGATCATAGTCCAAAACAGACTGTTCTAGTTGTTATTATAATAAAGGCACAAGCAAAATGCTTTAGGGACTCAGAGGAAGAAGAGATAAAATTTTAATGGACCAACTGGGGGTCAATACAAAAACTTAGCCGGGTGTGGCGGCGGGTGCCTGTAGTCCCAGCTACTCGGGAGGCTGAGGCAGGAGAATGGCGTGAACCCGGGAGGCGGAGCTTGCAGTGAGCTGAGATCCCGCCACTGCACTCCAGCCTGGGTGACAGAGCGAGACTCCATCTCAAAAAAAAAAAAAAAAAAGAGTTTTGACCCCATGTCTCTAACCACTTACTACCTCCATGACCTTGAACATGTCCTTAACTGCTTTAAACTTTGGTTTTTCTCATTTGTAAATTAAAGATAATAAGAGAAACAGTTTTGTTAAAGATGATATGAAGAATAAGCAGTTAATTATTATTAGGTGTTGAAGAAGTCTTCCCAAGGGTGGCGATATTTTAGTTGACCTTTGAAAGGGAGTAGTGTTTTTCATAGGGAGAAAGTTGTAACAAGACTTCCAAGGTTAGGATACTGTTTGAGCAGAGCATCCCCGGCATTCACCTGCCAGTGAAGCTGAAAGATCCCTTCCATCCCCTTGTCCTGCTTGTATTTCTTACCATTAGGATTGCCTCTTTGGATTTTTGCAAAAGAACTACTTCTAGTGACCAGAATCAAACCTGACATCTAGTGTCTAAAAAGTGTGTGTGTGGAGTGGGGGGAGTCTGACTGTCTCTTTTGAATTCATTCAGAGCCATTAGCTCAATCATTTTATCAATTCAGCCAACTGGAGTCTTAGGAAACAGAGTTGGGGTACAAGTGGAAGCTTCAGTACAGATACAGTTGAAGTTCAACAGGTGATAAAGGACAGGGATATGGGACACTACCCCAAGGGGATGCTGCAAGACAATGTAAGGCCACCACAAACCTGGTAGGCCTTGAAGAAGGGCCAACAGCAAATGGAACTCCTTTCAAATTCTTCTAAAGGCAATTTTTGCCCACGTTTATTGGTCTCATGAAGATGGAAGTGAAGAGCAAAGAAGGAGGGTGGGTTGGGGAGAGTTAGTACTGAAGGCCACTGCACTGGCTACTTCACATTCAGGGCTGATCCACCTTAGCCATAACCATCAATAATTTGCATGGACTTTCAGCTGACTTTCTTTAAATTCAATGTTAAAAATCATTTCCAAGGTGACTAATACATACCTTTCATCTAATCGCCATTATTTCATAATAAGAACTTTTCAATCCAGCCATGGTGGTCTAACTGTGCCTCTTGGCTCAGGTTACTCCTCACTTGGAATGCACATGCCCTCTCCTCATCTGTCGACAAGCTGAATCACATTTACTTGCCTCTAAGGCCTGGCTTCGCTGGGACTCTTTCCCTTGTCACCTCATATCTCCTACATCTGAACTCAATGTCCATGCCACTTATCTGGTTTAAGAATACACTGCCTAATGGAGGGGATTATTTTTCTTACCTTGGAAGCTCTGCCCCATCTGTCCCATTTCTCAAGTGAGAATCTGAGTCCCTTGAGGAGAGAAATTGATACAGATCTGTTTTCCCCCTTACTGCTCCTAGCCCAGAGTCCTGATGTGTTTGACAATTGAATTAGTTACAGACCGAATCAAAAACATCAACACAATCAGCAAAATCCCCAGTTCCCTTCAAATCTTGTTACCCTCCTTGTATTTTCTCTAACACTTCAAAGGTTTTCATACTATGCTAAACCTATCCCTTTTGTTTTGAACCTTATCCCTCCCTCTTCACTACAAGGAAGATTTCCCTGACCGCAAACAGAAAAGGATGGAGAATTAATTAACAAGAAAATGTCAGTATAAACATAAGCCTAGAGTCTGCCTGTCTTCTAAATGCAGAAAGCTGTCCACATATGAATATCCTGATGTATTGTTGTTGTAGTACGTAATCATTTTCAACGAGCATAGACAACTCCAATACACATTTCCTCCATTTGGAAAGGGAGAAAATGGAGTCCAGAGATGCTCATTAAATTATACAAATTACACAGAGCTGGGCCTGGAACCCAGGCCCCTTTAAATAGCATTTCAAGATTTAACCCACTATCCTTCATCCTTGGTATTCATTCAGTAAGAAAGGTCAGAGTTGGGGATGATGGTAATGTTACAGTCAGCAAAATGGCTTGCCTATTCTGTGAAAAGGTAGCTGTCCTTCCAGCAGGGAGAACAGCAGGTGTAAAACATCCTCTAACATCAGATTCTCGGAGCAAGTTCCCTATGATTCCAGTGTAGGACCAGCCTGTGGCCACGTGCAGCCCATTCATTCTTTCCTAAATGACTTTACACACATTGATTGCCAATTAAGGCTTTTGTTGCCAACAGAGTAGTCAAGACCTAAAATTACCCCTCACTTCTTATGACTCCAGGGCACCTGGCCAAAGTAATATTTATGGCTGTTACAGATCAGTGAACTAAAGACAGCCAGGGCACAGAAATCAGTCAAAACTGTTCTTTGTCCCAGAGACACCAAAGTGAAATGAACACTCCTGAAAAAGATGACAAAGCTTTTCTCCAAATTCCTACCTCCATAAATTCAGAGTTTACTAGGAAAACAAAAGTTAAGGAATAAAATTAATAATTATTGAGTCTATACTATATACCAGCACTTCCATAATATATCCTGTAATTCTTAAATAATGTCTGGCATATATTTGATATTTATTATTTATCAAAGACCAAAATGTGAAAAGCGGTGTGTTGTTTTCATTTTTTTTTTCTGATAAAAAAAAAAAAAACATACACAAGATTCAGAGGTTGAGCAATTGTCAAAGGTCAAAAAATTGTTTGCGGATGGACTGAGACTCAAACCCTCTTCTTTTTCTTTCTGCAAATGTCATGCTTTCCTTGCCCCCATCTGTTGTAGGAACTGGCAGATTGTCACTCTATTCTATGAGCTCCCATAAAACTTTGTAAAATCCTGTATTAGAAAACTTAGAGTATTGTATTTAAAAACTCCTTCACATAACTGCTTCCTTTGTGAGTCCTAGCGCTCCAAGTCCTGGTTATATCACTTATGAGCTGTATAAACGTTGCCAAATCATTGGACAACTGTGTACCCACTTTCTTTATCTGAAGAACAGAGATTATTACATTATTCTACTTTTATATGTTGTATAATTATAACGATCATCCAAGGGCCTAAGAGTACTAGCGAATATTTGCTAACCATGTACATTTACTGTGGACAGAGACCACATCTATCTTATGCACCACTAGCATAGCGCTTAGCCAAAAGTAAGTGTATAAGAACGTACTGACTTAATGAAAGAGTGAACAAATTGTTTGAAGGCCTGAATACAGTGAGTATATCTGTGGTAGTTCCCAACCTATTGGCCACAGACCTTCCCAACTAGCACAATTACTGTGAGATATCTATAAACCAATGTCTGCCAACAAAAGAAGTAAGTCTTACACATAGCTGTACTATTATTTTTAACTGTATATAGATATTGTTGTGATTTCTAAAATGCAAACTTGTTTAAATGTGTTACTTAAGTCTTAATAGTTCCTTGTCTTTTATTTGCACATTCAATTGGTGAATACAAGTAGGATTATACTACATCATGAAGGCTGCCCATAAGGTGTTAGAACATTAAATGAGAAGGGACACACAAAAATTAAGGTTGAAAAATTCTATCCTAAGGCATTGAAAATTGGTTGCTACTAATAGCCTTGGTTCTTTCAGACTGTATGGCTATGCAGAATCTGATTTTTTTTTTATTATAGTACTCTCTTTATCAGATGATTCTATTCATTTATACAAGGCCAGGGTAGAGAAAGCCATCTTCTTTCTAAACCTGTCTTATTTGCTTTGAGTATCTTTATATATTGGTGAAAGGGTGTAAATGTGAGTCTGGAAAATATCTAAAAATCTATGAAATAAACCCTTTCCCACATCCATATGTATGTTCCTTGGATTCCCTGTTTGCATTCTGTGACCCCATTCCTTCAGCTACTATTGATTGCCCACAAGGGGAGAACACCTCACCCCAATGTTGGTCAACCCGATGATGTCTTCCAGAAACATGGAGGTCTGGAGAATCTAGTTGAGATTTTGGATGGAAGTGAGTTCATAGGAACTCAGTTTTCACACAATGAATCAATGAAAATGAGGCAGCACAAATGACACAGACACAGAGAAGATCATGTAGGGAGAAGCTATAAACCCACAGAGAGAAGCTTCCAAAGTTCCTACTGTTTCCTTGTCTTTTGTAAATCCCAGATTAACTTGCCTTAGAGTTGCATGAAGCATAATTGTGTCCTGATTCTTTAATTCAATTATTATTGATTGAGTATCTACTATGTTCTAAGCACTAATCTAGGCATTATAGATACAGGAGTGAAAAACAATTCACAAAGATCCTTGCCCTCATGAAGCTTATATTCAGATGTTGAAAATACAAAGTAAACAAGATAAATAATTAAAATACTATGGTAGGTTTGTTAAGTGTAAGAGGAAAACTAAAATGCTGTGGGAAGTACCGTGAGTGGAGGTTCAACTTTAGATAGATGACTAGTGAAGGCCTTGACATGATATTTGAGTGAAGTCAAAAGAATGAAATGACGGCATTTGAGTGAAGTGAGGAATTGAGTAAAGTGAGGATTTTAAAAAACAATTTTAACTTTTATTTTGGCTTTAAGGGGTACATGTGAGGCTTGTTACATGGGTTTATTGCATGAAGCTGAGGCTTGGGCTCTTTCCTCCATCCCTCTCTCCTATCTATAGTAGGCATCAGTATCAATTGTTCCCATCTTTATGTCCATGCATACCAAATGTTTAGCTCTTATTTATAGGTGAGAATATGTGGGATTTGGTATTCTGTTCCTATGTTAATTTGCTTATGATAGGGGCCTCTACATTCATTCATGCTGCTGCAAAGGACATTATTTCATTCTTTTTGTGGCTATTATTCCATGGTATATATGTACCTCATTGTCCTTATCCAATCCACCAACCTACACGTCGATGGGCACGTAGGTTGAGTCCATGTCTTTTCTATTGTGAATAGTGCTTTGATGAATATGCTAGTGCATGTGTGTTTTTCATAGAATGATTTATTTTCCTTTGGATATTGTAATGGCTAATACTGAGTGTCAACTTGATTGGATTGAAGGATGTGAAGTATTGTTCCTGGGTGTGTTGGTGCGGGTGTTGCCAAAGGAGATTAACATTTGAGTCAGTGGACTGGGAAAGGTAGACCCACCCTCAGTTGGGGTGGGCACAATCTGGTCAACTGCCAGTGTGGCCAGAATAAAAGCAGGCAGAAGAACATGAAAAGGCTAGACTGGCCTAGCCTCCCAGCCTACATCTTTCTCCTGTGCTGGATGCTTCCTGCCTTCAAACATCGGACTCCAAGTTCTTCAGCTTTGGGACTTGTACTGGCTTCCTTGCTCCTCAGCTTGCAGGTGGCCTATTGTGGGACCCTGTGATTGTGTGAGTCAATACTCCTTAATAAACTCCTCAATATATATCTATCCTATTAGTTCTGTCCCTCTACAGAAGCCTGACTAATACAGATTTATAACGAGCAATGGGATTGCTGGGTCAAATGACAGTTCTGTTTTCAGTTCTTGGAGAGCTCTCTGAACTGCTTTCCACAGTGTCTGAACTAATTTACATTCCCTTTTCTCTGCAGCCTCCCCAGTATCTGTTATGTTCTGACTTTTTAATAGCCATTCTGACTGGTCTGAGATGGTATTTCATTGTGGTTTTGATTTTCATTTCTCTGATGATTAATGATATTGAGCGTTTTTCCATATTTTTGTTGGCAACTTGTATGTCTTCTTTTGAAAAGTGTCTGTTCATGCCCTCTACTCACTTTTTTTTTTTTTTTTTTTGAGACGGAGTCTCGCTCTGTTGCCCAGGCTGGCGTGCAGGGTCACGACGGAGTACAGTGGCAAGATCTTGGCTCACTGCAAGCTCTGCCTCCCAGGTTCAAGTGATTCTCCTGCCTCAGGCTTCCAAGTAGCTGGGACTATAGGCGCCCGCCACCACACCCGGCTAATTTTTTGTATTTTTAGTAGAGACAGGGTTTCACTATGTTAGCCAGGATGGTCTCGATCTCCTGACCTTGTGATCCACCCGCCTTGGCTTCCCAAAGTGCTGGGATTACAGGCGTGAGCCACCGCATCCGGCCCCTCTGCTCATTTGTTAATGGGGTTATTTGTCTTTTGTTTGTTGAGTTAAGTTCCTTATTAATTCTGGATATTTGTCAGATGCATAGTTTGCAAATATTTTCTCCCATTCTTTAGATTGTTTATTATGTTGATAGTTTCCTTTGCTATGCAGAAGCTCTTTATTTTAATTAGGTCCCGTTTATCAACTTTTGTTTTTGTTGCAATTGCTTTTGAGAACTTAGTCATAAATTCTTTGCCAAGGCCAAGGTTGAAAATGGTATTTCCTAGGTTTTCTTCTAGGATTGGTACAGTTTAAGGTCTTATATTTAAATCTTTGATCCACCTTGAGTTAATTTTTGTATATGGTGAAAAGTAGGGATACGGTTTCATTCTTCTGCATATGACTAGCCAGTTATCCCAGCAAATCAAGTCCAATTTTTTTTCTTTTTTCCTTTTTTCTTTTCTTTTCTTTTTTTTTTTTTTTTTTTGAGACGGAGTCTTGTTCTGTCACCCAGGTGGGAGTGTAGTGGCGCCATCTCGGCTCACTGCAAGCTCTGCCTCCCGGGCTCATGCCATTCTCCTGCCTCAGCCTCCTGAGTAGCTGGGACTACAGGTGACCGCCACCACACCTGGCTAATTTTTTGTATTTTTAGTAGAGACGGGGTTTCACCATGTCAGCCAGGATGGTCTCGATCTCCTGACCTCGTGATACGCCTGACTCGGCCTCCCAAAGTGCTGGGATTACAGGCGTGAGCCGCTGCGCCTGGCCCAAATCAGATCCATTTTTAAAGTGATCATTTGCTTTGATTAGGCTAACACGAGCTGGTCTTTTCTACTTACAGTACATCAAAAATTCTTAACTAGGGTATACTTTGTCAATATAGTTTTTGAGCCAAAAAGCAGATTATTGATAAAGAAAGCTTGCCTTCAGTTCTTTAGCATTTTTTTTCTTTTTTAAATTTTTTTGTTACAGGGTAGTTTGTCTTATATCTCTGTACTGTACTCAGGAGCTCAGGCATTTGGTACTGGGATATGAAAAAGATTGAGGAGCAGATGAATTAACCTTTATTAACAGTGGGAAACACCATATTTGCAATAACCTTCAGAATTCACTGGGCTCATGGTTGTCTCCACTGAGGCTGCTCCCAATAATCTGGCAGCAAAAGGATGATGTAGAAAGGAAATATATTTAAACATCTGCAAACCTTTCTGCTGATTGAATCGCCAAACATGCATCCACAAATCTGCATTATAGAACACTAGGTAAATCACAATAGGAAAATATATCCTGATAGAGAAAGATCATAATTTATTTATGAAAACGTACACTTTTAATTATCCATTAAGAACAGAATTCCAGAGATAAATTTAAATTTCTCTGAGAAGCAATGTCTCATTGTAGGTTAAACAAATTTATAAACTAGGTAAATAGTAAATATTATAGATTTGGGGTACTGAGGAGAGGTTGGCTGCAAAAACAAACTATTTCATATATTTTTTCTTCTTAAGAAATTCTTCTGAAGCATCAATTCATGCACACAATTTGTCCACACCTAGTGCTAATTCATTGACTTTGGGTTTAATAGATTAAAATGATCTCTCTATAAAAAGATACGATAGGTTTTTTGTAATTATGAGCAATAATTTCTAAAATGTGACATGCATGTTCAGTTCAGATGTATGGGGGCCATCAGGTGATTTTGCTTCATAGACAGAAAACTAAGTGACTATCTCAGGAAGGTAGCAGGGGAGAAAAGGGTTGTGACTTCAGTTGCTTTATTATTTTATCCAATTTGATGCCTGCTTCTTTTCTCACCTCAGGCTTTCCATGGTGACGTTTGCAATTGTAAAGGAAACTAGAGGACGAAATGAATCAAACTAGGCTTTTGCTCCCACTATCCCAATTCTCGCCAACTGAAAGTCACAAAGGAAACTTAGTCTTAATAAAGGGCAGTGGGTCAGACCACAGAATCCGCAAAGCTGCTCTTAAGGCTCAGTGTTCTTGCTGAGTAACATTACCATTGAAACCAAGAGTCAAATGACTGTGCAGCATATCTGTCACCAGAAAAAGGTAGAAATTGGGTTGCTGGGATATCGAAAGCTAAAGCATCCAAATAGAGTTGGTGCAGTTATCAAAAACAAGCCTCTTTGCCTTTCTTTATTAACCTCACCTTCCACTTTGTTTAATCTTTTCCTCCCAAGAGTTTTACTAACTCAAACTGAGCTAGCACTTAAGATGTTTAAAACGTTTATCATTTCTTAAAACCCATGCTCAGGTGAGGCAGCCACTTGGCTCCAGAGCACATTTTCTTAACCTCGGCAAGACTGATATTTTGGGTAGCACAACTATTTGTTGTCAGGTGCTATTTCGTGCATGTAGAATGTTTAGCAGCACCCCAGTCTCTACCCATTAGAATGCTACTAGCGTCCTCCAATTGTGACAACCAAACGTATGTCCAGACATTGCCAAATTACCCCAGGTTGAGAACTTCTGCTTTAGAGATTGAATTGGTGGACTGCATGGTGTCCTCTGCAAGACAGCTTATGCCAGCCACTGCTTCAGAGCTTTTCTCCAGTAATAGAAAAGGAAAGGTAACATAACCTGCCCTATATTACAGGTGGAGAGAAACTCCATTTGTTCACTTAGAAAGATGAAATTGACATTATGAATGTACCTGCTTGGAAAACATGTAGTGTGACAGTTAAGAGTCACTTTGAAAATGTCTCAGTCCTTAGTAGTAAGAGTAGGTGGCATTGACCTGAAAAGTTTAGAGTCCGGCTTGGGCTGTTCCATTGATTCATGGGGTAGCTTGTGACAATCCCTGGGACCTCACTATATCACTGGCTATAAGATGCCTTATGCTGTGTAGTGACTCAAGACAATATCCATAAAAGACTCTAAGTGCTGGGAATGGCAGTCCTATATCAAAATAAGATGTCACGGATGCATTTGTGGATAGCCCCCTTGTCCTAGCACTTCAATGTGTAAGTAGCAGAGTAAAATGAATTCCATGGAGAATGATATAGAGAAAGACCTATTCAGTTTTACTAAGAACAAAAAATTATTAGCAAATTAATAATTAGAAAATACTATTGAACACTAACAATGAACCACTTTCCTATACACTTTACATGTATTAACTCATTTTATCCTTATCTCACTATTAGTGGTATTTACTATTTTCAGGTAGTCAAATATCAGTATCAGTGGTATTTACTATTTTCAGTTATTTACTACTAATTTCACATAGCGATCAAGTTGTAGACTTAGCATACAAACCAATCAGTTTGGCTTACAACCACTACAATATAAATTTTAAATAAACAAACATGTATTACATCCATATTCACTATACCAGGTGGTCTGCTAAGTGTTGAATAATCGAAGATGAGTAAGTCATGATTTCTGTTACTAAGCTGATCACAATCTAGTGTGGAGGCAGTTCTATATATATATGTATATAAATCGTTCTATATAACTGAGACTAACATGATGTTTTTAGTATTGCAGCAGTTGCAAGTTAAGTAGTAGAACAAAGAAGGGGTGATGTATTGAACCCTAAGGGAAGGTAGGAGCTTCACAGAGGAGGCAGAACCACAGCTAGGATTTGAAGGATAAATAAGAATTCACCAGGAAGACCCGATGTATTAACAGCCATTGGGGAGGAGGGAACAGCATGAGCCAAGGCCCATCCTGGTCCTCAGCAGTTTGTCTGTCTTTGGGCTCTAGGTGCCCATTGTAAAACAGCCCATTCTTCAAGGCCCAACTCATCTGCTATCCTTTTCAGATAAAGTCTTTTGGAATATTCTTGTGCTTATTCTTATTCCGGATCTTGATATTAGCACTTACCACATTCTGCATTGTGTTAGTTGCATTAACATCATTCTCTCTGACTGGTCCCTTAGCTCCTCGAGGGAAGTGAATCTGTTTGCATTTATTGCTGGGCAGTAACTTATGCTAGATGATGCTGGATAAATGTTAAATAAATGGTGAGGTGAATAAAACATAGCTGGACATAAGGCAATGCAGATGTCATATCAAACAATTCATTAAATGTATCCCATATTATGTGTGTGTGTGTGTGTATATATATATATATACACACACTATATATATTTCTCTATATCATTCTCCATGGAATTCATTTTACTCTGCTACTTACACATTGAAGTGCTAGGACAAGGGGGCTATCCACAAATGCATCCGTGACATCTTATTTTGATATAGGACTGTGATATATATATATATATATACACACACACACACACATACACACACTCTCTAAGATAAGTCAAAGATGAAGCTTGGTGTATATTTTGATGTCTGGGATCTATGAGTGACTGCAAGGTAACTTGGAGAAATGAAAGAATTAGCACTAACTCCAATCAGTTTCTAATCCTGATAGGTCTGCTCTTGAGTTTGCCTAGTGCAGTGAGTGGTTCTCAAACTTAAGCATTAGTCAGTCTCAAAAATTTGTTAAAATGCAGATTCCTACAGATCCTAATGCAGAGTTCTGGAGTAAGGTACAGGAATAGGCACCCTCCTCCTGAATGATTCTTTGAAATGAGTTTTAAAAAAATGGTCTGGTAACAGTAGGCAGAAGTCTTGGACTTTGGAGGAGAAAGAAGGAGCACCCAAAAAAAACATGAATGTAAGGCCAGCTGAACAAAAAAGTATATATATATGTGTGTATGTGTATACACATATTTTACATATGTAAATAATCCTTATATATGTATTACATATATAAATAATACATGTATATGTATTACACATATAAATAATCCATGTATATGTATTACATATATAAATAATCCATGTATATGTATTACATATATAAATAATCCATGTATATGTATTACATATATAAATAATCCATATATATGTATTACATATATAAATAATACTCTCTCTATATATATATATTCCCTCATCATCTTGTTACAGATTACTAAAATTACTAACAAGAGCCATTTCTTAGGTACATGTTTCACCCTATCTGTTTCTATCTGTTTTATGAGCAACTCCGACATGGGTGAGGCCCAGGCATTCACTGGTAGTTTTAAAAAATCTTCTGAGATGATGATAATACACAGTTTGAGCTAATAACCACTCTTTTAGGGCCTTAAAGTGACAAAATGCAAACATCTGAGAATGATTAACACTTTAGCAAGCCAATTTTCAGTCATTGTTAACACCTGAGGGTAAATTAAGTATTTGCATTTTTCTTTCTTTCTTTCTTTTTCTTTCTTTCTTTCTTTCTCTTTCTTTCTTTCTTTCTTTCTTCTTTCTTTCTTTCTTTCTTTCTTTCTTTCTTTCTTTCTTTCTATTATTATTATACTTTAAGTTGTAGGGTACATGTGCATAACGTGCAGGTTTGTTACATATGTATACTTGTGCCATGTTGCTGTGCTGCACCCATCAACTCGTCAGCACCCATCAACTCGTCATTTACATCAGGTATAACTCCCAATGCAATCCCTCCCCCCTCCCCCCTCCCC
This sequence comes from Theropithecus gelada, assembly GCF_003255815.1. Lineage (NCBI taxonomy): Eukaryota > Metazoa > Chordata > Mammalia > Primates > Cercopithecidae > Theropithecus > Theropithecus gelada. The sequence continues at coordinate 102,114,768 of NC_037677.1, forward strand.
ATGATAGGCCCCGGTGTGTGATGTTCCCCTTCCCGAGTCCAAGTGATCTCATTGTTCAGTTCCCACCTATGAGTGAGAACATGTGGTGTTTGGTTTTCTGTTCTTGTGATAGTTTGCTGAGAATGATGGTTTCCAGCTGCATCCATGTCCCTACAAAGGACACAAACTCATCCTTTTTTATGGCTGCATAGTATTCCATGGTGTATATGTGCCACATTTTCTTAATCCAGTCTGTCACTGATGGACATTTGGGTTGATTGCAAGTCTTTGCTATTGTGAATAGTGCCGCAATAAACATACGTGTGCATGTGTCTTTATAGCAGCATGATTTATAATCCTTTGGGTATATACCCAGTAATGGGATGGCTCGGTCATATGGTACATCTAGTTCTAGATCTTTGAGGAATCGCCATACTGTTTTCCATAATGGTTGAACTAGTTTACAATCCCACCAACAGTGTAAAAGTGTTCCTATTTCTCCACATCCTCTCCAGCACCTGTTGTTTCCTGACTTTTTAATGATCACCATTCTAACTGGTGTGAGATGGTATCTCATTGTGGTTTTGCATTTTTCTTAAGAGGCAACCAGGTGAGGCGAATTCTCCATGAGAGTAAAATATACAAAAAGGAAAATTACGTGGGAGAACTCAAGGTCGACAATCTGGCAATGCCTAGGGGAATATTGGCTAACCTGAGGGCATCCTGAGAACCAGAAAGGACAAGTCTAGTATAGGGTTGTTTAAAAGAGGATAAGAAAGCAAGGAAAGAGGTCAGAGATTTCAGAGGCAAGTAGTGATGCTAGGTCAATATCTGGCCTGAGGCCCTCAGGTTTCTTCTTGGAGGAAAGCTAATTAATGAGGAATGTGTTGAGGGCTGAAAATAGAAGCTAGGTAATAGGGAAATCTGGGAAAGAGTACCATCTGTGCCCCGAGCTCTCCCAGCTTTAAGCCATAAACTAATTCCCTCTCTGAGGTTTCTTGTGTCTTCGTGAACAGGGTAAAAGTGAGCAGGGCCACTGATCTGGTTGAAAGAGAAAAGCTGATATAGGAGAAGAGGCAGTGTTTAAGGAAGGTATGAGCTATTTTCAAGTGAGGAAGGCATGTTTGAAGAAAGAGGCACTACGGAGGTAATTAAAACTGTGACTGAAACCACAGAACTGGCTTGCTCTTAACTGCTATTTGTGGCTAATCACTTCCAAATAACAAATGGATAGCACGGTAAATGTTAGCAGGATAATTTTCTATTAATCAAGAATAATGAGTGAGTAGGCTAATTCCCTCTTCAAACATCCCTAATTTTAATGCTATTGCATGTTGCTGCTTCAGATTGATTATATGGTGATTTCGAGGGAGTGAGACAGTAGGGAGACTCAAAATAAAAGGCAGGATATTATTATTTCCTGCTAATTCGTGTAGAATATCAACTTTTCCCACATGGATTCTTGTAGAAGGTGAAGATTGCCTTTCCAAAAATAATTTCAAGTCTGAGAGAAATGTCCAGATTTAAGAGAGAGAGAGAAGGTAGGGAAGAGGAAGAAGAAGAAGAAAGAGGAGAAAAACAGGACAAGGAGAAGAAGGAAGAGGAAGGGAAGGGAAGGAAGAGAAAGGGGAAGGGGAAGGGAAGTCCTAATTGCAAATGAAGCCATAAAACCTAAGTACATAAAATCTGGAATAAGTCTAACATGTTTTCTCAACTTTATTCACTGTGAGGCTTTGAGCAATGTCCTTAAATGCAATGATATTTTATTTATATACTCATGGTAAAGAAGTACACAGAGCTTAGTTATTTCACATTACATTAGACTGACCTCAACAGTCTGGGTCTTGGTCTTCCACAACACCAGACTTTTCAAGAAATTAGATGTAGTCCCAGCCCTTCCAAAAGTATTTAATATTATTGGAAAATCAGCCACCTATGAAACAACAGCAATGAGTGAGAGTCTATGTAATTATTCTACAAAAGATTAGAAATTTCTTTATTCTTATAGTAGTTCAAAGAAAGAGGGACTATTGTGGCAACAAGGGTTTCATAGTGCATGTGAAGTTGCTGGATGTAATTTGAAGACATAGTGTGATGTATTTTTCACTCATCCACATCTACTCTCCACGCTTCTCCATTCACCTGTTTACTCCAGGAGACTGATGTTTGCGTTACATTAATGGGTCCTTTTGCTTTCCAGCCTCTTATGGCCTTTGTCCATTGAAGAGCACCTGAAGGAGATAGGAAGAGGAGTGTGTAGTTGGTATACATCTTCTGTCTCCTTGTAAGCTTGCACTTAGGAGCTTTCCATCCTCAGATAGAACATCTTCTATTATGGTCCCTCTGCACTCTCTCCTGCTTGGTTTTAGTACCACTTCCCTTCTCCCCTTTTAACCAAGAAATGACAGAGGTGTTACTATCTCCTATGATTTCCCTAAACTCTGCCCACATGTTTGTAAATAGTCTCTTTATTAAATTCTTCTTGAATTATTCTAATTTGAGAGTGTCTTCTGTTTCCTGCGTTACTAGCTAACACACATAGACTCAGAGATAAGAAGGTGGGCATATCAGAGAGTAGGAGTAACCTTGAAGATGCATTTAATTTACAGCAAGTTTGCCTAATACAGGGTACTAGCTCATTGCTCTACAGGAAGTTAATGACTAAGTTGAAGTCAAATAAGATTTTAAAATAATCTCAAACAAGATCATAAAGATGTTTCAAATGCACAGTTTTGCTAGATTTGAACCAACTTACTTTCTTTTATTAAGGCAATATGAAAAGCTAAGATATCCCTGTTCAGAACATTTGGTTTGAAAGGAGATGAAGGTAGCAAGAGGATTGGAAGAGACTCCGAAGACTGCCATTAAAAGAACCATGTCTCTTTTAAAATTTCGTTCTCTTATAAATCATCATACGTCAACTCCAGGTGTGGAGCATCAGCCTACTCCTCTGCAATCCTGGGGAATATGAGAATCAGGCAGAAGTTTCCATGGATGGAATTCATCCCATGGCTTTCCTTTCAGGAATGCATATTTTGGGATGAAAGTGAAGGAACCGTCATGAGGTTTTGATTATTGTTATTGTTATTATTATCATGTTTTTTTTGAGACAGAGTCTCACTCTGTCACCCAGGCTGGAGTGCAGTGGCGCAATCTCAGCTCTGCAACCTCCGCCTGCTGGGTTCAAGCAATTCTCCTGCCTCAGCCTCTCAAGTAGCTGGGACTACAAGGGTATGCCACCATTCCTGGCTAATTTTTTGTATTTTTAGTAGAGACAGGGTTTCATCATGCTAGCCAGGCTGAAGTTGAACTCCTGACCTCGCTATCCGCCCGCCTCAGCCTCCCAAAGTGCTGGGACTACAGGCATGAGCCACCGTGCCCAGCTTTGATTATTTATTTACTGATTTATTTGATCATTTATTCGTTCATGTATTTATGTATTCATTTATGTATTTAAGGAAACAAATCTAAATGCAGTTGCATGTGGCAATGACATCTAGACTCTCAAATGTCAGGAGGGTGATATATATGTGTGTAGGAATAGACAAGACCAGTGTTTTCCTCCAGCAGCTCTAACCAGTTTGTTTAGCCTGATGGACAGATGCAGGGTACAAGGCTCTTTATCATATTTAAGAGAAACATTGACAAGCTGAACCATAAAAAGGAGAACACTGTGGATAGCTAAACAGTAGGAAAATGTGTAAGGTTAATTGCATTTAGGAAAACCAGCAAGACCAGGCATAGCAACTCTATCATTCTTTATGTTTACCTGTGCAAGATATTATTTTGAATGAAGTACATCCCTCAAAAGGAAAGCATTAACTTTTTTTCTCCTGTAAATTTTTTCCCCAAGAGGTTTGAGATTTTTGACACACGGATCAAAATATGTAACTTTCTTTGCGTCAGCTAGATCCAGGTTAGAATCCAAGATTTGAAATATCCTGCCTCAAGCAAGTTTATTTTCCTTTCTGAAATTAATTTTTCTTACCTGAAAAAAAATGGGGCAATAAAACAACATTTCATTAAGTACTAAGGACTAAATGCGATAATGTTTATAAAATGCTTGACAAGGCACCCAATGATAGAGGACAGATGCAACTGTTGCTGTAGTTGCTGTTTAAAACACTATTCATATGCAGCTTCCAACAATCTGACCACAAGCAATGGTAGCAAGAAGAGAGATGAACACAGAAACACAGAAATGATAGCTATTGTAGAATTTCAGCCTCCACCCTTTGTGGAGCTTTTCTTCAGTATTCTGTTTCTGCAGGTTCCAGGCACCTTATTGGTGATAAGGAACTTATTACCCATTCAGTCACTGATTAAATTTTTTAGCAGCTTTAGGCATGAAGATTTAACTGAGGTTACAGAGATATAATGGTAGAATGGAAAGTGTAAGTTTTAGAGTCAGTCATAAACTGAGATAAACACCACTATGCCATTCACTAGCTGAGTGACCATAATAAGAAAGAAATATCTCTTGTCTACTTTTTTAAAAGGGTAAAATCGCAACCGTTAGTTCAAAAACGGGTGAGATGAAACATGAACATTTTTAAGTACACCTGTTCACATATAATGGGTACTTATTTTTAGTTTGCTTCCTTCTTTCTTTCCTTCTGTTGAGGCAAAAATCTGCCTGTTTGTGTCTCAACCATTTAGCCTCCATTCAGCTCTGGATCAATGTGGATTAAATTGAGTTTCACTTTCACGATCAGTTATTCTCTGTTCTTTTATTTGTCTCTCTTTAAAGGTAAATAACCTCTAGGTTCTATTCCATTCCTGCGGGAACATGATTGCCAGGATGCTAAGGGAAAGAGATGCAGTATTTGTGTATGATTAAGGAGTATAAATTGACTTTGTATATTATGCAAATATCAAGGCTTGGGAGACAAAGAACCTTCTAAAACATGCACTTTTGGTAATACATCTCTATGACCTGCATTCCCAGACCAGCAGACATCCCATTAAGATGGGAGAGAGTAAGTTTCTTATTCTTACAATAAATCTTTGTTATGTAACTAAAACTCCCTGAAAAACAGGCACGAAGAGACAACACACTGTATTATTACTACCTGCCTCACAAACAGCACAGGCTAATGTTAGTGACCCATTTTGTCTGTTTTCATCCTTCATTTGTATACTTGGCCTTGCAAATAGAGTACTTTGAATAAACATTATAGCCATATTTATGAGTTTTCTTGCTAAGTGCTTCTCTTGGAGATGCATTATCAGGCATTCAACATAAGCCACAGAGATAGAGTCATTTATCCTTGTTAGGCAGGTAAACAGAGGGAAATTGTTCTTTCCCACCATTCTGGGCCCACAAGAGCCTTTATCTAAAACTAAGGCAATTCAGAAAGACCAGTTCCCAGCTGATGAAGTAGGAAGTTATGAAAAATTTTTAAAAATAATTAAAAGCCTGGATGGCTATCACAAGGTTGAGAATAAATGAGCTGCCAAAGAGTTCATAATCACTGGGTGTCTACGATGGGCCACAGTCTGCCATAGATAATTACCATGCATTGTATTCTGTGATGTAGATCTGCCATGTCAGGTCCCATTGAGGGGTGAGTGTTATTATCCCCGTTTTGTAGATGAGAGAGCAGATCCAAAGATTAAGGAATTTGTCTAACAGTGGATTTGTGGCAGAGTTGGGACTTGACCTCAGATTGGCATAAAACAAAGCCCATCTCACTACACCAACTTCTTTCACAGTGTTTGGCTGGCAGAAGTAGCAACGTTGCATGTGATTGAAGACACTCTGTGTCTGTATGAAGATATAATTGGAGGATCATTTAAAGTCAGAGAAGGCCTCATCTGGGTGTTTTGAGAAATCTGTATGGAAAAAAAAAAGGGTTAAACCAAAGGTAGAAAATCCTCTGCTAACTCACTGAGAGTTTATGGGAAGAAGTGAAAAGTGCCTAGATGTGCCGCTGCAACCACGAGTACGGAGAAACGAGTTAGGGGAGAGTAGACGGAGAGGAAGGATGGTGACCAGGAGGGACAAAAGAAAATGCTGAAGAAAATAAGAGAGGAAAAAAACCCTATTTTCCCCCTAGTCCTTCTGTGTGTCATATATTGCTTATTCTTGTCCTAGAACTATGTAAGCAATGTTTTATCTTTGTGAAACAAAAGGTGTTTGAAATGCCTTTGAACATTTAAAGTACTTTAAAGATCAACCACAGCATTGTCCATATCTATTAAGAAAGGAGGACCGAGGGAAAGAGGAAGGAAGGGAAGGAGGGAAGAAGGAGGGAAAAAGAATGGAAGGAAGAAAAGGAGGGAAGGATCTAATAACATCCCCAAAGACTGTCTATGTTATCAGGATAATGGCTGAAATATCTTGTGAAAGCGAACGTAAACTCAAGCACAGACCCGCAGTCCTTCTGCAATAACTAAATCAGGCTTTGATGAACACCGATGGGAAGTAGCATTTTAGATCTGTTTTATCTCTCTTGTGACATTAGGGCCATTTGTTTCCAGTTGCCTATTGTTCATGTCTACAGTCAGCACCTAATCATGTCTGAATAGAAGAGAAAAATCCAAAATTCTGTCTGATTATAATACAATGTCAGTAAAGTTGAATGTAATGCCAATATTCAAAGAAAAGCAGCCAATAAATCTGTGCAAACTCTTGGTTTAAAAAAAAAAATCTTATGGTTGTTATTTTTCCCCTTAAACAAGTACAGTTTGATTTCTATAATGACACTAATTCTAACGTATTTCGTTTCTTAATTCCCTGTATGATTAGTCATCCTTGGAAATAACAACTAGGCAAGTAGCTTGGGATTACATTTCTCATTAGGACATTAATGCATATTGTGAACGGTGATAGCCTAATGCTTCCATCTCCAGGTAACACACTTAGTTCACACTGCTCTCTTTATGGTCTGGCAAGTCTATTCACTGGTGTTTGTGTTGCTACTAACTCCCTGATCTGCAGCACTATTTCAGTTGTACTTGGCATTTGGATAGCTGGCTTGAGACCTAGACTGCCTCATTAGTAATAATTTTATTCAAACATATTCTATAGCAACTGCCATTTAACATTGCGGTGACTTTTTTCATTTTTTAATGTTCACAATCCATTATACTTGCTATAAATTGGCAGGGATAAGGGTCAACTAATATTTTTCCGATATTGGTAATTTCCCCTTATTTTTAACTCACTTAAATCACTGTGATTCATCACATGGTTCAGCAAAACAAGATAAATACAAACTTTAGGGGTGTGTATTCGTGTGTGTTGTTATTGACAGATCGAATGTATATTTCTGTCATGGATTTGTAAAGATACCTTTATGTGTTTACACCGTGACATAATATCCAACTTTCTCCATTCTGGGGTCAAAACCAAACTATTGTGACTGGATTAACCCATTATAGCCTGCCTAATTTATTGTATAACTCTAGGCAATTTAGCAATCTTTAAGATACTTCTCTGAAAGGCTATTGTTATTATTGTGCTGGATTAATGAGAAGTATATGAATGAGCAGAATTAATGTTAACTGCTTCAGTAACAAACGCTAAAATTTTATGGCTTGACCGAATAAAACTTTATTATTTCTTGCTCTCATAAAGGCCAATAAAAATGTCCTAGATTGGACAGTTCTTCTTGGCAGCTACCCTTTAAAGCAGTGACTCTGGGACCTGGGCTCCTTTCGTCTATTCTAGAAATTATGAGCTCCCATAAGTCCTTGGAGTTCTTCAAGGATTCTCTTCATCTGTTGAGCCAGTGATTCCATATGAGAGATTTTCTGAGAGGTGTTTAGAGCTCATAACTGGAAAAACCATATGTCATTTCCTCTGGTATTTCTTAGCCCACGCCTGATTCACATTGTCTCACCATCTATAAGGCAGCTTGCAAAGGTAGTTTGGCTATATGTCCAAAAAGAAATGAAAGAGTATAGAGGGCAAAGAGTAGCATCTCCGTTATACTCTACCAATACATAGAATGTATTTAGCAGCACCCAAGGAAGACATCCCAAAGTTCCATCCAGTCACTGCATCCAGCAGGATTGCTGGGTAATGAGACACTTTCTCCACCTCACTAGATGTGGCTCTTCTTGATCTTCTACCTGTGATTTAAAGAGACAAGCTATCTCCTTCCCCACCGCCCCACCCCTACTGGCCATAAAACCTCATATGTAATGGCAGATCAGGATCAGGATAACCACAGTGATACTACCACTTACAAAACTGAAGAAAGAAGCACAGATAATTAACTTGCTTGCTTTGTCATCCTGTGTTTTCACATGGTCTTCCTTCTGTACCAGTCTGTGTCCAAATTTCCTCTTCTGTATGGACATCAGTCACATTGTATTGAGACCTACTCTAATGACAGCTTAATTTGATTACCTCTGTAATACCTCATATCCAAATGAGGTACATTCTAAGGTACTAGGGGCCAGGACTTCAACATATGAATTTGGGGGGCACACAGTCCAACCCATGACACTGTCTTTTGATTACAATTAGTTTCATTTGCCAATAACCACATTCATATTTCCTTCTGAAACTTAAGTTTTCAAGCCTCCCTTATTTTGTTGTTTCCTCAACCCTATGCCTTTCTCTCTCTCAAGAAAATGGTGGCTGACATTGAATGGGAAGCCACACTCTTAATTAGATAACTGTTTTTGGACATTTTATTCATCTGAGTTTTATTTGGCCATTGACACTCAAAACCTTTCAAAATTCCATCTTATTGTTTGTGTCTAGAAGCAGATGGCTTTCCTAGCAATAAAGGCCTTGCTTTCTATCTCTCTTTGTTTCCTTTCATTTCTGCTTGCAAGCCAGCCAGGGTTTTCCTGAGTTCATCTCTTTCTTGTAATATTGCAATATCTTGTCAAAGCAGCCAGTAGTATCCAACACACACTAACTGTTGATTCTTCTAATTATTTCCACTGGAGCTGCTGGCTCAGCAAGCATGTGGTTTGCCTTCAACACAATCACAAGTGATAGTTACACAAAATGTTTACCACTGAATAATATGAATTCTATCTTATCAGACTTCAATATCAATTTCCTTGCTGCTTATCATCCAACCTATAAGGCAAATACCACATATTTAAGTTTTGTAGTCTAGCAGCACTCTTTTTCTAGTTACCAGTTGCTATATTATTCGAGTTTAATAATACTCACTGCTGCAAAATAGCAATGACACCTAAGTTCTTAGCATTACTTAACTTTACTGCTCATGAAAATTCATTAATTAATATCATCACCATCAACTTTCCTGAGTAGCTCTCCTCCAGGGAATCCAGGCTCCAGTCATCCAGTAGTTATCACAGGTCTTAGAATCCTTTCCTGGATTCTCTCAGAATCCAGCCAGCCAATGAGAAGGGTGGGGGGCAGGGGCGTGTGGAAGTTACCAAGGGCAAGCTCTGAAAATGGCATATTTACTCCCACCCACATTTTAATGACCATACTTAGTTCCACGGTCCCACCTAACTTGAAGAGGCTGGAAAACATTTTTCTCTTTAAAGGAATGATTTGGTGACTTCATAATTCTAAGACAAAGGAGAATCAAATAAAATAACATGTATAGAAACCTTGACACACACAGGAGCCATTCAATAAATATTGGTTACCAGTAGAGAAAATATTTTATGCACTGACTGGTCTCAATAAAAGTCTGAAGACTCTCTATTACATATCAGCATGATTTAATCAAATATATCATTAGAAATAGGGTGACATTTTTACTTATTGAAATTCTGACAGCTCACAAATCCTAAAACACAGGATCCACTGTGAAAAGCAAAAAGGTGAATTGCATTCATTTTTGCATGCACACAGATTTGCATGCAGTCACACACATATACATGGACTCTAAGAGACCAGCTAATAAATTACTACAATTTTTTTTCAGTGTGTTTTAAGGAACCTTTCTCAACATATATTTGGTTAACTGTGTAATTCTGCTTTCCATTTAGACTAGAGAAAAGGTAGATGTAATGTCCATGAAATAGCTTTCTATTGTTATCAGAATAAGGAACACTTACTATACAGAGGTGAAAACATTTCCTTTTTTCTCCCTGTTCTGGAATATCAGTGAGAAGTATAGGCTGTCACTGAAAATGTCTCCCTCTGCCTGAATCTACGTAGGCTGTGTCCATGTAAGATTCTGTGGGCTTCTTGTGTACTGAGTGTGTGTATGAGAAAGAAAAGTTTATCTGTGGAACAAATACTATCTGATCTTTACAGAATTAGGCAGAGGAAAGAATGCCAACCAAATGCAATAATAATGTTAATGAAACTAATAGCCGGGGAGAAAGGTCTAGTGAATGTCAATCATGAGGAAAAATGTCTGAAAAAGAAATTAATGTCCCCTTATAGAAGAAGGCTCAGATGGAATTGACATTTGGAACAGCTAGTAAAGGGCAGACTTTTCCACAATATTGTCCCATTTAAATCAAATCCACTGTCGACACACGAGGTCCCCCAAAACAGTCAACTGAGTTTCTACTTATTTCTGGACTAAAATATTTTAGGTTAAGTAAACTTCCAGCATGCAGAAATTTGGTGTGAATATCAGAAAAGAAAAAAAGAAATCCTGAAGCTCATTGTTTGTCCCATTATCTTCCTCCTCATGTGATGACAAGAACGTATTTCTCCTTGTTTAGAAGCAGTGCTTTTGATTCTATTCCTTTTGTTTTCCTCTGGTTCACTTTATCTCCTTCAAGTCAAAGTATTCGCAAATCTAAGGACTATTTTCATAATTTTGGCATAGTTAAGACTACGTTTGCCATAAAGATAGTATCTTGAGAGATACAAAAAGGACTTCAAATATTGAGAAACTTAGTTGCACACTAAACACGTTCAAGTTAGTTTTTTTGTTCACTTAAGTGAACAAACATCTTGAATACCATTTGAGAGCAATAAAATTCAGGACATCAGAGAAGGAGTACAACTAAAAGAAGAGAAAGGGATATGACCCCATAAGTCAAAATACTAATTCATAAGGGGTCAAAATAACTAAGTCACAGAAAAGAGAAGGAAATAAATGGGAATACTTTTAAGGACATCAGATATCGATTACGGTTAAGCCAAACTTAAGCTAAAGGTATCAAAGATGAGATTGGTGGGAACAGATGGATCTTAGAGGTATCACATTAAGGAATTCAAAAAAAATTTACAACTTCCACTTAGGCCATGAGAAGGAGACTGGTACATAGAAAATTGCCTCTAGGATAGATGAACTTACTCTGCAGTCTTGCCTTTTTTAAAGATTCTCAACCATGGCACTACTGGCCCATTTTGGGCCAGATCATTCGTTTTAGGGGCCTCACCTGTGTATTGTGGGTTGTTTACCAGCACTGCTGGCTTCTACTTATTATATGCCAGTAGCACCTCCCCAGTTGCAACAACCAAAAATGTCTGCAGATGTTGCTGAATACACTCTGGGGAGGCAAAATTTCCCCCGATTGAAAATTATGGGAATTTCGTGCAGAAAGTGGGAATGGCTGGACAATTCCTTTTCCTTTCCTCAAAGCTGCTCGATACTTGAATCTTCCATGAACTCTCTTTGGGGCAAACAAATTTTCTTTATTTGATTTGCTATGGCCACTTGGAATTTATTTATGATTTTCATCTCCATCTTCTAATGCCCTTTTCACATTTTGTTTTGTTTTGCTTTGTTTTTTTTTTTTTTTTTTTTTTTCAAAATTACCCCACATTCTCCCAGTCATCATTTTAGATGATGGTCTCCTCATGGCCATAACTCTCCTGTATTGTTTCTTTGTTACACCTTACTAGCCTTTTAGTCTTTCTCTACACAGTAATAGCCAAATCAATACTATGCATACCTGAACATTCCAAGTGTGTCTAGTCCAATATAGAAACTCTTTGGTATCTTGATAGAAACACTGATCAAGTCCTAGTCACAGATGCTTTTCTTCCTATTTATCTGCATATTTCTATTTGGATTCAAAAAGCATTATACAGTCTGTTCTGTTACATTGTGTTTCCTTAAAGTAAAACATTTCATACTGATTGGCAAATAGGGATATAATGTCAAACAATGTACAAGTCATGTTGGCTCATTTTTTCCCCACCTCTTTAATAGTTGGCCCCATGAAATGACAGTAATTGAATTCAAAGTACATGAGCACAGCTGAATACAGCAGTCAGCTGAGGATTGTAATACTGTACAGTATGACTTTTCACTCTACGTACTTCATCTTGCCTCAATTTGGCTTCATGCTGTCCCTTAAGGTTTTAATTATATGTTTCGCCTCATCCGTGTGCACTTTGTCCTTGAACTCATAAGTTTCAACCTTTCCTTACACAGGCTTCTATCAACAAATATTCATCCCCTAGCCCCTTTATTTTTATAGGTAAATTCTTCTACATACTGTAGTATTCCTTCATTTGTTTGTAATTTAACATTCCTTTTAAACCATGCTAGTATTTTCATCATCATTATTATTTATTCATATATTTCTCCAATTACAAAGTTACACAGGTTATGAGTGAGCTGCTTGATCCCAAATTTTTCCTTAAGGCTTGTGATAGTGCTTCATTATGTGGAAATAGAGGAAATATTTTCAGGAATGTACGTATTGGTTTTTAACAGAAATACCTGAACTTGAAAAATACCTTAAAAGTTATTTCATCCAACTTTCATTTTTCACCCATTTTGTAAATACAAAAACTGAGACCCATGGGTGATGATCGTGGTACAAGTTGTTTCTTGCTTGATTCTGACTGTGACACAGCAGCGTTTTGTATGCTGCTACAGTGTATTCCCCAAGCTTAGATTTGCTGCTATAACTATCCTTCTTTCTTTTTTCTTTTATTTTGGCTTATTACCTTGTAAAAGAGTTCTGATACATTAGTGGTTTTTATTGAAAGCCACCTCCAATCTGTTTTGGAAAATAGGCAATGTATAAATAGTAAATAAATAATGAACTGAGATGCAGAGAAGTTTTACAGCTTGTTGGAAACAGAGCTGGGACTGGAACCTAACTTCCAATTCCCAGCCCAATCTTCTCTTCATAACATCCTGTCTCTCCCATGCATTCGTGGTTTCCCATTTTATATCATCATGGCCTTGAAGACTCAATAAGGAATCACCAGGGTGATGCCAGACTTACTTCCAAATGTTTCTTTCATTTACATGTCTAGATATGCCAAAGGTTAAGATCAGAGATATTCTGTTACTATCTAATGTGGATACAGCATTATTAGCTAACCAATGGTTCGGTCATCTTAGTTTTTTGTTTGTTTGTTTGTCTAGAGCATTGGGTATACACAGTCCACAATCTCTTTAACTCTGATGAGGGAAATATCATTTACTCTTTGAAAGTTCACATAAAAATATAAAAATGAAAAGTTTCACATGGGTTTTATTAGCACCAATATCTAATTGGCCCAAGAAAAGGAAGAATTTACAAACGTTTTATAGATTGGTCAACAGTTTCTCCCCACCAACCTCTTCTCATATGTTCATTTTTATTCTTTTATATTTCTTTGGAAAATATTTGATACACACAAAAATGAAGGATTCAGAAACAGCATTTTTAAAAAAGTTGAGAGCACCAGTGAAAGATTAAAGTGTGTTATCAGAGTTTAAGATAATAAATTGAATAAGGGGAAAATATTACAGTTTGCTCTGAGCCAAGTTAAACATAAAAAACAATAGAAGGAATATGACCAAAAAAATGGTTTGACTTAGAACAAGTTTTGCAAATGTGATTCTCAGGCAGAGCATGGTCTACAGGTGGGCTTTGTTTGATAGGCATACAGTTGACCCACAAGGAGATTTTATAAATCTAAACATCTTGCTGACATTACAAAACTGGAAGATTTTATGCCATCATCTAGATTTCTGACTGCCCCTAAAAATAGGAAAAACTGCATGAAAGGCCTGTGTTTGAGCATGGTAAGCATTGGCTAGAACTGAGATGCAGGGGACACCTTCTTGAAGGAGCATGTGATCCAGCTTTGTTCCCATTTCCATCACTGATTTTTGCTCCTGGACACTGAGCCTGGTCCTGATTGCCATCCTAATAATGTCACCTGTCTCATTCCCATTGGTCTCTGCATACCTTAACCTTGTAATGGAGCCTTCCAAACTTTATTACAGATAAACTTTCTTAGTGTCTCACTTTTTCCACCTACTCAATGTATCAAATGTTAACGTATAATTACACCTGGAAGTCCAGCTTTCAGAGATGAAACCCAAAGAGTCAAGATTTACTCTGGTTCATAAAGGCTTTTAAAACTCTTACCTTCAGGGCGGAGCAAGATGGCCGAATAGGAACAGCTCCAGTCTCCAACTCCCAGCGCCAGCGACACAGAAGACCGGTGATTTCTGCATTTTCAACTGAGGTACTGGGTTCATCTCACTGGGGAGTGCCGGACGATCGGTGCTGGTCAGCTGCTGCAGCCCGACCAGCGAGAGCTGAAGCAGGGCGAGGCATCTCCTCACCTGGGAAGCGCAAGGGGGAAGGGAATCCCTTTTCCTAGCCAGGGGAACTGAGACACACAACACCTGGAAAATCGGGTAACTCCCACCCCAATATTGCGCTTTAAGCAACCAGGCACACCAGGAGATCATATCCCACACCTGGCCGGGAGGGTCCCACGCCCACGGAGCCTCCCTCATTGCTAGCACAGCAGTCTGTGATCTACCGGCAAGGCAGCAGCGAGGCTGGGGGAGGGGCGCCCGCCATTGCTGAGGCTTAAGTAGGTAAACAAAGCTGCTGGGAAGCTCCAACTGGGTGGAGCTCACAGCAGCTCAAGGAAACCTGCCTGTCTCTGTAGACTCCACCTCTGGGGACAGGGCACAGCTACACAACAACAACAACAACAACAAAAAAACAGCAGAAAGCTCTGCAGACGCAAACGACTCTGTCTGACAGCTTTGAAGAGAGCAGTGGATCTCCCAACACGGAGGTTGAGATCTGAGAAGGGACAGACTGCCTGCTCAAGTGGGTCCCTGACCCCTGAGTAGCCTAACTGGGAGACATCCCCCACTAGGGGCAGTCTGACACCCCACACCTCACAGGGTGGAGTACACCCCTGAGAGGAAGCTTCCAAAGCAAGAATCAGACAGGTACACTCGCTGTTCAGCAATATTCTATCTTCTGCAGCCTCTGCTGCTGATACCCAGGCAAACAGGGTCTGGAGTGGACCTCAAGCAATCTCCAACAGACCTACAGCTGAGGGTCCTGACTGTTAGAAGGAAAACTATCAAACAGGAAGGACACCTACACCAAAACCCCATCAGTACATCACCATCATCAAAGACCAGAGGCAGATAAAACCACAAAGATGGGGAAAAAGCAGGGCAGAAAAGCTGGAAATTCAAAAAATAAGAGCGCATCTCCCCCGGCAAAGGAGCGCAGCTCATCGCCAGCAACGGATCAAAGCTGGATGGAGAATGACTTTGACGAGATGAGAGAAGAAGGCTTCAGTCCATCAAATTTCTCAGAGCTAAAGGAGGAACTACGTACCCAGTGCAAAGAAACTAAAAATCTTGAAAAAAAAGTGGAAGAATTGACGGCTAGAGTAATTAATGCAGAGAAGGTCATAAACGAAATGAAAGAGATGAAAACCATGACACGAGAAATACGTGACCAATGCACAAGCTTCAGTAACCGACTCGATCAACTGGAAGAAAGAGTATCAGCGATTGAGGATCAAATGAATGAAATGAAGCGAGAAGAGAAACCAAAAGAAAAAAGAAGAAAAAGAAATGAACAAAGCCTGCAAGAAGTATGGGATTATGTAAAAAGACCAAATCTACGTCTGATTGGGGTGCCTGAAAGTGAGGGGGAAAATGGAACCAAGTTGGAAAACACTCTTCAGGACATCATCCAGGAGAACTTCCCCAACCTAGTAGGGCAGGCCAACATTCAAATCCAGGAAATACAGAGAACGCCACAAAGATACTCCTCGAGAAGAGCAACTCCAAGACACATAATTGCCAGATTCACCAAAGTTGAAATGAAGGAAAAAATCTTAAGGGCAGCCAGAGAGAAAGGTCGGGTTACCCACAAAGGGAAGCCCATCAGACTAACAGCAGATCTCTCGGCAGAAACTCTACAAGCCAGAAGAGAGTGGGGGCCAATATTCAACATTCTTAAAGAAAAGAATTTTAAACCCAGAATTTCATATCCAGCCAAACTAAGTTTCATAAGTGAAGGAGAAATAAAATCCTTTACAGATAAGCAAATGCTTAGAGATTTTGTCACCACTAGGCCTGCCTTACAAGAGACCCTGAAGGAAGCACTCAACATGGAAAGGAACAACCGGTACCAGCCATTGCAAAAACATGCCAAAATGTAAAGACCATCGAGGATAGGAAGAAACTGCATCAACTAATGAGCAAAATAACCAGTTAATATCATAATGGCAGGATCAAGTTCACACATAACAATATTAACCTTAAATGTAAATGGACTAAATGCTCCAATTAAAAGACACAGACTGGCAAACTGGATAAAGAGTCAAGACCCATCAGTCTGCTGTATTCAGGAGACCCATCTCACACGCAGAGACATACATAGGCTCAAAATAAAGGGATGGAGGAAGATTTACCAAGCAAATGGAGAACAAAAAAAAGCAGGGGTTGCAATCCTAGTCTCTGATAAAACAGACTTTAAACCATCAAAGATCAAAAGAGACAAAGAAGGCCATTACATAATGGTAAAGGGATCAATTCAACAGGAAGAGCTAACTATCCTAAATATATATGCACCCAATACAGGAGAACCCAGATTCATAAAGCAAGTCCTTAGAGACTTACAAAGAGACTTAGACTCCCATACAATAATAATGGGAGACTTCAACACTCCACTGTCAACATTAGACAGATCAACGAGACAGAAAGTTAAAAAGGATATCCAGGAATTGAACTCATCTCTGCAGCAAGCAGACCTAATAGACATCTATAGAACTCTCCACCCCAAATCAACAGAATATACATTCTTCTCAGCACCACATCGTACTTACTCCAAAATTGACCATATAATTGGAAGTAAAGCACTCCTCAGCAAATGTACAAGAACAGAAATTATAACAAACTGTCTCTCAGACCACAGTGCAATCAAACTAGAACTCAGGACTAAGAAACTCAATCAAAACCGCTCAACTACATGGAAACTGAACAATCTGCTCCTGAATGACTACTGGGTACATAACGAAATGAAGGCAGAAATAAAGATGTTCTTTGAAACCAATGAGAACAAAGATACAACATACCAGAATCTCTGGGACACATTTAAAGCAGTGTGTAGAGGGAAATTTATAGCACTAAATGCCCACAAGAGAAAGCAGGAAAGATC
>NC_037677.1:102132051-102132900 GCF_003255815.1 Theropithecus gelada
AATTAATAGCCTACCAACCAAAAAAAGTCCAGGACCAGATGGATTCACAGCTGAATTCTACCAGAGGTATAAGGAGGAGTTGGTACCATTCCTTCTGAAACTATTCCAATCAATAGAAAAAGAGGGAATCCTCCCTAACTCATTTTATGAGGCCAACATCATCCTGATACCAAAGCCTGGCAGAGACACAACAAAAAAAGAGAATTTTAGACCAATATCCCTGATGAACATCGATGCAAAAATCCTCAATAAAATACTGGCAAACCGGATTCAGCAACACATCAAAAAGCTTATCCACCATGATCAAGTGGGCTTCATCCCTGGGATGCAAGGCTGGTTCAACATTCGCAAATCAATAAACATAATCCAGCATATAAACAGAACCAAAGACAAGAACCACATGATTATTTCAATAGATGCAGAAAAGGCTTTTGACAAAATTCAACAGCCCTTCATGCTAAAAACGCTCAATAAATTCGGTATTGATGGAACGTACCTCAAAATAATAAGAGCTATTTATGACAAACCCACAGCCAATATCATACTGAATGGGCAAAAACTGGAAAAATTCCCTTTGAAAACTGGCACAAGACAGGGATGCCCTCTCTCACCACTCCTATTCAACATAGTGTTGGAAGTTCTGGCTAGGGCAATTAGGCAAGAGAAAGAAATCAAGGGTATTCAGTTAGGAAAAGAAGAAGTCAAATTGTCCCTGTTTGCAGATGACATGATTGTATATTTAGAAAACCCCATTGTCTCAGCCCAAAATCTCCTTAAGCTGATAAGCAACTTCAGCAAAGTCTCAGGATACAAAATTAATGTGCAAAAATCACAAGCATTCTTATACAC
>NC_037677.1:102137900-102311907 GCF_003255815.1 Theropithecus gelada
AATTAATAGCCTACCAACCAAAAAAAGTCCAGGACCAGATGGATTCACAGCTGAATTCTACCAGAGGTACAAGGAGGAGTTGGTACCATTCCTTCTGAAACTATTCCAATCAATAGAAAAAGAGGGAATCCTCCCTAACTCATTTTATGAGGCCAACATCATCCTGATACCAAAGCCTGGCAGAGATACAACAAAAAAAGAGAATTTTAGACCAATATCCCTGATGAACATCGATGCAAAAATCCTCAATAAAATACTGGCAAACCGGATTCAACAACACATCAAAAAGCTTATCCACCATGATCAAGTGGGCTTCATCCCTGGGATGCAAGGCTGGTTCAACATTCGCAAATCAATAAACATAATCCAGCATATAAACAGAACCAAAGACAAGAACCACATGATTATCTCAATAGATGCAGAAAAGGCTTTTGACAAAATTCAACAGCCCTTCATGCTAAAAACTCTCAATAAATTCAGTATTGATGGAACGTACCTCAAAATAATAAGAGCTACTTATGACAAACCCACAGCCAATATCATACTGAATGGGCAAAAACTGGAAAAATTCCCTTTGAAAACTGGCACAAGACAGGGATGCCCTCTCTCACCACTCCTATTCAACATAGTGTTGGAAGTTCTGGCTAGGGCAATTAGGCAAGAGAAAGAAATCAGGGGTATTCAGTTAGGAAAAGAAGAAGTCAAATTGTCCCTGTTTGCAGATGACATGATTGTATATTTAGAAAACCCCATTGTCTCAGCCCAAAATCTCCTTAAGCTGATAAGCAACTTCAGCAAAGTCTCAGGATACAAAATTAATGTGCAAAAATCACAAGCATTCTTATACACCAGTAACAGACAAACAGAGAGCCAAATCATGAATGAACTTCCATTCACAATTGCTTCAAAGAGAATCAAATACCTAGGAATCCAACTTACAAGGGATGTAAAGGACCTCTTCAAGGAGAACTACAAACCACTGCTCAGTGAAATAAAAGAGGACACAAACAAATGGAAGAACATACCATGCTCATGGATAGGAAGAATCAATATCGTGAAAATGGCCATACTGCCCAAGGTAATTTATAGATTCAATGCCATCCCCATCAAGCTACCAATGAGTTTCTTCACAGAATTGGAAACAACTGCTTTAAAGTTCATATGGAACCAAAAAAGAGCCCGCATCTCCAAGACAATCCTAAGTCAAAAGAACAAAGCTGGAGGCATCACGCTACCTGACTTCAAACTATACTACAAGGCTACAGTAACCAAAACAGCATGGTACTGGTACCAAAACAGAGCTATAGACCAATGGAACAGAACAGAGTCCTCAGAAATAATACCACACATCTACAGCCATCTGATCTTTGACAAACCTGAGAGAAACAAGAAATGGGGAAAGGATTCCCTATTTAATAAATGGTGCTGGGAAAATTGGCTAGCCATAAGTAGAAAGCTGAAACTGGATCCTTTCCTTACTCCTTATACGAAAATTAATTCAAGATGGATTAGAGACTTAAATGTTAGACCTAATACCATAAAAATCCTAGAGGAAAACCTAGGTAGTACCATTCAGGACATAGGCATGGGCAAAGACTTCATGTCTAAAACACCAAAAGCAACGGCAGCAAAAGCTAAAATTGACAAATGGGATCTAATTAAACTAAAGAGCTTCTGCACAGCAAAAGAAACTACCATCAGAGTGAACAGGCAACCTACAGAATGGGAGAAAATTTTTGCAATCTACTCATCTGACAAAGGGCTAATATCCAGAACCTACAAAGAACTCAAACAAATTTACAAGAAAAAAACAAACAACCCCATCAAAAAGTGGGCAAAGGACATGAACAGACATTTCTCAAAAGAAGACATTCATACAGCCAACAGACATATGAAAAAATGCTCATCATCACTGGCCATCAGAGAAATGCAAATCAAAACCACAATGAGATACCATCTCACACCAGTTAGAATGGCAATCATTAAAAAGTCAGGAAACAACAGGTGCTGGAGAGGATGTGGAGAAATAGGAACGCTTTTACACTGTTGGTGGGATTGTAAACTAGTTCAACCATTATGGAAAACAGTATGGCGATTCCTCAAGGATCTAGAACTAGATGTACCATATGACCCAGCCATCCCATTACTGGGGATATACCCAAAGGATTATAAATTATGCTGCTATAAAGACACATGCACACGTATGTTTATTGCAGCACTATTCACAATAGCAAAGACTTGGAATCAACCCAAATGTCCATCAGTGACAGATTGGATTAAGAAAATGTGGCACATATACACCATGGAATACTATGCAGCCATAAAAAAGGATGAGTTTGCGTCCTTTGTAGGGACATGGATGCAGCTGGAAACCATCATTCTTAGCAAACTATCACAAGAACAGAAAACCAAACACCGCATGTTCTCACTCATAGGTGGGAACTGAACAATGAGATCACTTGGACTCAGGAAGGGGAACATCACACACCGGGGCCTATCATGGGGAGGGGGGAGGGGGGAGGGATTGCATTGGGAGTTATACCTGATGTAAATGACGAGTTGATGGGTGCAGCAGACCAACATGGCACAAGTATACATATGTAACCTGCACGTTATGCACATGTACCCTACAACTTAAAGTAAAATAATAATAAATAAATTAAAAAAAAAAAAAAAAAACTCTTACCTTCTATTTCCACATACCTTGTTGCTTTCCTTTGATAAATCTTTTGCTGGCCCTGAACTGAAACTCGCAGCACAGCACAGCACAGCACAAGCAGGGCTATAAATTTTTACTCAAGTGATGGGCTTCCTTTGAACCTGTCCTGACGTCGTCATTGCTAGCTCTAATTCCACATCCTGGCTTTCATTTCTTGGTACAGTGGTAAAATTTGAGGCTTGTCTAACAAAGTTACCACTAAAAAGAAAGGAAAAAAGGGTATGGATGATAATTTTAATAAGGCATGGAAGATAAATTGCTTTTGAAAAAAGAATTTTAAAAAGCTTCTTAATAATTTATGGTTAACTTCCAAATTGACTTTCAGTGTTAATTATAAGACTGTACTTGCAGCTTTGCAGTTTGAGTTACTCAAGGCACTTTCTCTGATTACCTTTGATTCTCAAAACTCTTCACATTGCTTCCATTACCACCTTTATTTTGGGTCACAAAGGTAATTTATTACTTCATTTTCTTTTTTAAAAAATCACCTTGCTGGGTTCCACCCTGGCTCCCCTTGGAACCTACAAATTATTTCATAAGCTGTTAGTGAATTCATTGATTTATTGCTGTTTTGGTCATTGGTCCTAATATTTTCTTAGAAATTGTGCTTATTTGTTTCTTCTTAACTCTTTAGTATAGAAATTTTCAAAAGCACACAAAAATAGAGGGAATAATATAGTAAATCTCTGTGTGCCTATCATCCAGCTTCAACAGTTAGCAACATATGACCAATCTGATTTTGACCCTCTTAGATGACATATTATGTAATTGTATTTACCATACAGATATGTAATTATATTTGTATTTCTGAGACCATAATGACTTCTATTAATCCGGCACATTATCATAACTAAAAATAATAACTGTATTAATGTAATTAACACTATTTGTTAATGCTGACATTATTATTGCTAACTTTACTAGAATGGATTTCAACTATTATCCAAACTTTGTTCAATTTTCACCAATTATCCTGTGAATGTCTTTTAATACTAATTTTCATCGTTCATTTTGCTCTGTCACGGGCCCTCCCTGCTGTCCTTTTCTTTCTTTTTCATTCTTGCAAATTATATGTGGAAGAACTTGAGTTCACAGAATTTTTTTCAGAAAATCCTTCAGAATTTCCTATATCCTAGACTTGGCTGATTACGTTCCAGTGGTGTTCTTAATGAGTTTGTCTATCCTCTGCATTTTCTATAAATTATCAATTTAATCAAGTGACTTGGTCAGACCAAAAGACTTTGATATTTTCAATGAGACTATTTCATAGGTTGTGGTGGATACTACCTATTTCATCATATTGGTAGAAACAATGTCTGGGTGTTTCTCCTTTTTATAATATTAAGGGTGAGCATCACCTTCAGATGTTATCAATCTAATCTATCCATTATAAAGTTTGCCTTTGACTTTTACCTAAAGAGTTTTTGGCATGTTTCTTCCAGAGGCTGTAGAAAACAGGATTATAACAAAGAAATAAAATAAAACCCCCCAAACAGACAGAATATTGCACCTTCTGTTCAGCTTTAGAATTACTTTGGTATTAGGGACTCACCATCCTCTGTTGAAATTTTCTCTGTTGTTATTTTCCTATGGTCTCTAGTTTTGCACCTTGTTTCTTCCAAAGCTCCTCTGCACAATCAGCTGTGTTGGGGACAGGCTGCTAGGTTAGAACCTGGCTCTGTTTCTGCCCCTGAAGTCCACTCAGCATAAGAAAGGATTTGCTGTTTTCTAGGCTCCCTTACCAAGACCTGGGTAGGTCAGCAGCATTTCCTGACCCTTGCAGTCCAGAAAGTGGGATAAAAAACTGTAATCCTGTGAAATAGTTATGTAGATATTTTCATCCCCTTTTGGCAAATAAAAAATATATATAATGTAAAGAAAGTCAAAGGAGCTTTGCAAAAGATATACAGCAAGATAGGGAATGAGTTGAAATGTATTCTGCCTGGGGTAACCCTTCAAAGTGAGGCAATTATAAATTTAATGGATAGAGAAGGTTCATTCACTCTTGGGGAAATGGGCAATATCAAGCTGAGTTAATAACTTGAAGATTTTTTTAAAAATCATTATTATCATCATTATTGTTGTTTTTGTTGATATTTAGGATTGTAGCATTTTTTTGTCTTTAATTCCTGCATTCCCTTCATCTCCTCAAGAGGAAGAGATTTGTAATAGATTTCCTGTATGGCTCTGCCTTGAATCAAAAATGGACACATAAGGGGCAAATTTGCCTAGTTCCCTCCCTCTTCCTGCCATAGTTCTTGTCACCATCCTTGTCATCACCATCATCAGTTAATGACTTCTTTTATTAATCCATTCAGCAATTGTTTAAGGCTCTGCTATATACCAAGCATGAGAATTAATGGTGAAAAAAACCTGGCATGCTACCTACTATCACAGAGCTTACAGTCTATTTGGGTGACCAGCAATAATTAAATACGAAAAAGAATGTGAAATTACAATATAAAAAATACCATGAAGAAAAGGCACATGGTGCATAATGGGAAGGCCCACTCAGACCTGTAGCATTAAGAAAACCTCCTCCAGGAAGTGACATCTGAGCTGAAGGCTCAAAGATGAGCAAAACTGGCTTGACAGAGAGGAGGTGAATGGCATCCAAGTGTGAGCAATAGTATGTGCAAAGGCCCTGTGGCAGGAAGGATAGTGGCTCATTAATGGAACTGAAACATGGAATGAATAAGTGGTGTATTTCTATAATGATAGAAGACTATATAAGGGCTTGCTAAAACTGAAAAAAAAATTACTAATGTTAAAGGGAATCCAAGAAAGAATTTTATTATGCATCATCTGGTATAATAAAAACAACTAGAGAAGCAATATAAAGAACTACTAAAAACATAGTGGTAACTGAGCTCACCCCCAATGAATATCAGCCAAGAGATTAATTAATTAGACATCAGACAAAAGGCCAAGTAGGAATTTTATGGAAACCCAAATTTTTGTTGAGAACATCTGCTTTAGAGAAATGTAAAGATTCATTCAGTCAATAACAAATAAAAGTAGAAAAGATGATCTTATTCAGGTAAGGGAGAGCGCATTACAAGAAATATCACTGATGTTAATTTGAATCTAGTGAGAAAAATAGCCTTCTGTGTTCTGAGCCCTTCTAAATATTCTACAGTGAAAATTCCATTTGTACATATAAGTTACATTTGTATAGCACATCGGAGTAAACAGAGAAGGCTGTTACTGGGTAAAGATCAACCCCAGAGGGTTTAGGCTTCTTGGGCTGTCCTGGTGGCTGAGAGGTTCAACATTTTAGCACATCTTTAAAACATTTGTGGCATCCCAATTGAGAAGCTGTGCTCAGCAATATTGGACTAGAGAGACAGGAGGAGATGATAACCTGGGCTAGTTCTGTGGTTCTCAAACAATATTTCAATAGGCCTTTTGCAAGAACACTCAGGAGTTGCTGTCATGAGGCTGAATTTCCTGGTCCTCTGACCTCAATATAAGTCACGCTCTTATAATCTGTTTTATATATTGAGCATCAATGTCAGATTTTATTTGAAAAGAAGGATTCTATTAAAAAATATATGTGAAATCCACCAGCCTTGTTATAGAGAAAGCTTAGATCTGGGACTGGGATGGAGGAGGTTTGACTGCTTCTCTTCACTTGTACTAAATAAGTAGAGAAGTTTGGTAAGTCGCTTACTCTGGGGTTTAGGTTTCTTCAGCAGTCTTGGAAAGATATGCATATCTGTCCTGCACGTCTTACAGGGATGTTGTGAAGACCTGGAAGTGTGACATTTAGAAAGTATTTTGCACAAGACAAATGCAAGACTTTCTTTTTCTCTCTTTTAACTCATAAACGTTACTTACAATAGAGGTTTATGGGGAATCAAAAATCACTTAGCTATCCCTAGAGAGAGAAAGTACTATCAGGGGAGAAGCTGACATAAGAAATTTCAAAAATAATAACAGAAAACAACTTCCCTTGTGAGTCTGGCACACTGTGGGGGCTAACCACGCACTTCCAAGGAAATCTGAGTGGTGGGCTGAAATACAGATGGTCCCCAACTTACAGCCATTTGATTTATTATTTTGATTTTATGAGGATGCAAAAATGATATACATTCAGTAGAAATTGTACTGTGAATTTTAAATTCTGATATTCTCCCAGGCTTGAAATATGCAGTATTACACTCTTTTGATGCTGGACAGTGGTGGCGAGCCCCAGCTCCCTGTCAGCCATGTGATCGGGAGGGTAAACAACTGATACTTCACAGTGTACTGTGTTGCCAGATGATTTTTCCCAGCTGTAGGATAATGTAAGTCTCATGAGCACATTTGAGGTAGGCTAAGCTAAGCTATGATGCTAGGTAGACCAGGTGTATTAAATGCATTATTGACTTAAGATATTTCCAATGTAAGATGGGTTTATTGGTATGAATCCTAGCATACGTCCAGGGCCATCTGTCAGTCTCTAGGGACCTAAGGATAAGATAAGCATTTCTCATCAAGATAGTTCAGCAGGTTCTGCTTGTGGCTAGGATGGGGACATTAGCGAAGTGATCTGCATCCCTGATTCCGATGTGTTTGAGAGATGCTTCCTATGATTGCTGGTATGTGCAAAGCCTGGGAGGAGACACACTAGGAGCTTCCTTTCCTGGAGACTGTTAGAAATCTGGACCTTTCAATAACATATCGCATAATAGTGCTTCTGTGAGCTCTCTGAGTTTTTCCGTTCAATGTAATTCTCTTTAAATTGGGCAGCCCAAAGAGTCATGCCACTTTATCTGCAGTTCTCAAGGTATTTCACAATTCATAAGAAAGATTTAATCAATTTATCTTCCACAATTGACCTCCATGACTGGTCTATTTTAAGTAGAGTGGAAAAAACAAGTTATTTGGGTATCTCATTACCCAGATAAAAATCCTTTATTTGCCTCTTAGTGGTTCTATGAATTTAACTATCTATTTTACCTACCTCTATTTGTATTCTCCTCTGTAAATAGGTGGAAATAATAAAAATTATTATTGTAATAAAATGGATAAAAATCATCCTCATCACACTCATCATTGTCATTACCTACCTGAAAGAATTATTGCAAAGATTAAAGGAGATAAGATACTCACTTTTGATTATAAAGGGCCATATAATGTTAAAAACTGAAGTTGTTCCCAGATAGCATTGTCCTGTATTTTGAGAGGTGCTCAAATGCAATCTAAGAGTATGTATTGTTCTTTTGTTTAGATTTCCCTTAAAAATTCTTTTAGTGAGTGAGTGTGATTATATCTTGACTATCTCATTTGGAGAAAAGGAATTCACATGCTGACATAAGTAGGCAAGGGATATGGAAATTATATTTTCAATAATAAAGGAACACCCAGCGATGTATTTTATAATAGGAATGAGCATTGGGAATGCCTTTCATTCTTCTAAATTAAGGAATACCTTGGAGCAGATCTTTGTCCTTCTTCTATTTAGTACCCAAACTTCCTTTGGGAAATTTCTTCTGCTAGGACTGCCAACCACAGTTCTGAAAGTCTCTGGTACCTTTAGGATCCAGCCCTAGTCTAGCACAGGCCATGTCCAGACCATAGGGACTGATTCCAGGTTGAGCATGAGTTTTATGTTAGTAATCAGTATTTTCCCAAGTAGTTTTCATTTAGAGCTTAAGAAAAGGCACTGTACCTTTTGATTTTGTTTCTGGGAGTATATTAATAGGGTAGTGGAAGAAGGAATCTTCCCCGCAAGTAGTTGGAATTGAGACAAATGCAAAGAAAGAAGAGGGGTGAAGGTGAACTCCAAGTTCCTACCCTTAGTTGTGCCAGATACAAAGACCAATAAATGCATTTTTTTTCGATTTCTGATTTGAACCTATGTTTTACTACCAATACTCCTTATTCATCAACATTTTTTTTTTTTGAGACAGTGTCTCACTCTGTCACCTATGCTGTAGTGTAGTGGCATGATCTCAGCTCACTGCCTCCTGGGTTCAAGTGATTCTCCTGCCTCAGCCTCCCAATTAGCTGGGACACAGGCATGCGCCACCACACCCAGCTAATTTTTTTGTATTTTTAGTAGAGACAGCGTTTCACCATGTTGATCAGGCTGGTCTCGGATTCCTGACCTCATGTGATCCGCCCACCTCAGCCTCCCAAAGTGCTGGGATTACAGGCGTGAGCCACCACACCCGGCCAATGGTCAACTTCTTATAGATAATATCTGTATTTGAATGCCAATGTAGAGGAGAGAAAACTGTCTCTCTACCCTTTGAGGGTTTGATAATTAAGTCTATGAAATAAACTGACAAGTGGACAGATTAACAGGAGAAAAGTCATTTTAATTACATGCATAGCCAGGGGAGTTCTACTTTGTATGTATATGAGACTCAAAAAAAGGGTCAGATGATTGAAACTTATAAAGCATCCTGAACTACAGAAAGAAACAGGGGCATGGGGATTCCCAGGGCAGGAGGTAGGGCATAGTGACATGAGTAATGGAAGGGTGAGGGGAGAGAATGCATGGTAAACAAAGGTTGTCTTGTTATGCAGCCAAAATGTCTCCTGAGTAATAAAAATGGTCTCTAAGCAGCCCTCAGAATAGGTGTAGTCTGTGGAAAAGTCTGATTTGTGTCAGACATAGACCTCTAGTCTCTTATTTTTTTATTTTAATTAAAAAAATTATTAAAGACTGTGTCTTACTCTGTCACCCGGGGTGAAGTGCAGTAGAGCAATCAAAGCTTACTGCAACCTCACACTTCTTTCCTTAAGCAATCCTCCCAACTTAGCCTCCTGAATAGTCTCCTCTCTAATAAGTTCCTCTTCCTGAGTTAATGAGATTCCCAGAGAGGGAACTCATGACAATTGTATTATTTCTGGAGGACCTTTCTTTGGGCAGATATGGACATTTTGGAGAGACCTTTCATGTGCATTAGGGGAAAAAGAAGGGCAAGAGACAGGAGTAAAGGAGAAGGTTAGAGAACTTGGTTGTAGCGCCGCTTCTAAGGCCTTCCAATTTCCTTTAGTTCAAAGGATTCAGCATGCCAAAGCACCAGACTTTGGGTATTGTTTCTGAGCCCCAACACCAGTATTATATGAGTATACAAGTATTTCTTATTGATGCTCTTCAGTATCTTGTACATGTATATATTTACTTTTACTCCAAACATCCGACTTTCCTGCAGGTGTGAATTGGGGCAAGTGAGGGTGGGAGTAGATGTGGGGCTGCCAATAAAGCATAGCTAAAAAAGAGAGTCATTATGTAATTGCTTGATGGGTTCTTCCTGACTGCCACACAGACAAAATCAATTCACTGAGACCAAGGCATTGCAGTAAAGACAGAGTTTAATTGATGCCAGGCTGACCACGTGAGAGAGAATTATTACTCAAATCAGGCTCAATGGTGAGGGTTTTTATGGACAGTGGTGGGCAGAAGGCTAGGGAATGGGTGCTACTGATTGACTGGGGATTAAATCATTTGAGTATGGGAAATGGTCATTGTGTGCGGAGTCTGCTTCTGGGCGGGGCCACAGGACTGACTGAGTCATGAGTCACAAGTCCAAGTGCGATCAGTCTAAAAGACATCTAAAAAAGCCAGTCTTCGGCCCTACAATAGTGATGTTATCCACGGGAACAACTGGGGAAATCACAAATCTTGTGACCTCCGGCCACATGGCTCCTGAGCAATAACAGATTATAGAAACTACACCTACACTTTAGCAGAAACCTCCTGTTCTTGTGGCCTTTAATTAGTCTTACAAGGGAGTTTCAGCTCCAGAAGAGAGAGAGGATTAGTTTTAGGGAGGGTGCATTGTTGTTGCAAACGTCCTCCTTAGTTCAGCTAAAACCGGGTTCTTGTCACATGACTAGGAAAGATTAGGCTCATAGGCACATATAAGGGTGAGAAAAAAATGAAATTTATTGGGTGAAAAGGAAAAATAAAAATTCTCAGTAGAGCAAGAGGGAGTCCTGTTAACAGGCTCCCACCCCAGCGATTGAATCCCAGGCCCTGACCGGGAACTGAAGAGGCCAGGCTCCTCCCCTGCTAAAAGGTGCCCATTTCTGGAGGTTCCACCTCATTCCCCCAGTGCACATGTGGGCATTATTCTGAGAATATCCGCTGGGAAAGGATGGGCTTCATCCGTGACCAGCAGTCCAATTTTCCAGCCTTCAGGCTGTTTTAGGCTTGAAGGTGGGGTTTCGCTGGGGACCCTTGGCTGTCTCCTGTCTCTATCATTATCATCCTTGCTCCAAAGTTAAATTTAAATTCTTCCCAAAGTTAGCTTGGCCTATGCTCAGGAATGATCAAGGGCAGCTTGGAGTTCAGAAGCAAGATGGAGTCGACTATGCCAGATTTTTCTCACTGTCAAAATTTTGCAAAGGCAGTTTAAATCATGTGTTATAAAGTAACTTTTAGGTATATCTGGTAAGAATTTTAATCCAATTTCTACCGGGGAAATAGAGCCCTTATTAGTAAAATACCTGTGCTGAGGCATATTAAAGAGTTACATTCCCAACAATCTGATTCTGAAAGTTAGTTTCTTGAGATAATGTTATTGTACTTTGAAATAAATAAATGCAATTGTAACATGATTCTTTCTTTGAGAAATAGCTAATGTGTCTTTATCATTTGCAACATATTATTCAGATATTGCTTCAGTTAGGGATCATGTCTGCAGTTCTCATGATTAATTTCCATAAGTTTAAATAGGAAGAGATTTGTTAGATGGTATTAAGTAGCTTATAACAATTTCCAGGAAGATTAGGGGATTATATGTGAATGCTACACTGATAGCAAGAACAACCAGGAGAAAAAGGGTTTTAGGGAAAATTCAATGGTCCCCTAGGCTGTGGGTTGGAGCCTGTGATACTCTAGGTCTGGTGACCAAACTTTTACCATAGTTGCGATAAGAACCAAGTTCTTGTGCCCCTCATTCTTGCAAGCAGAATGCATCTGTGTGGCTGAATAATGCCAACTTCTCACTTCTTCCTTCCCAACTTTATGCAAGGGTGCCCATGTGGCAGAATTTAGGTAGTAGCTGCAGGCTTAACTGTAAGCAAGTCTCTAAAATAAAGAGTTTGGATTTTCCAGCTCTGTAGTATAGGAAGTTTGCTAGAAAATATTTAGAATAGATGTGGAGTGTGCCAATCCACAGTGTTCCCTGCATGTTTTGTCTATGTCAACCTAAAAGAATGATTGTTATGGTTCCTATTTTAAAGATGAAAAGACTAAAGCTCCATGATGGTGAGATAATAGTCTGCAAATCAAAATCCCATGTTTCCTTCACCTTCCCCTGCTACTTTTTCTGACCATTTCTGGAGCTGAAGTGCATGCCCCATTAGTATTTCTTCCCATTGCCATTTCAACATGCACCCGAATAGTTGTCAAGATTGTCACATTTAAAAAGACATTTATCATCCACATTAGCCACTGTTCCAAGATTAACATTTCAAGAATGGAATCAACAACTCGGTTAAATCTGTTTCTGCTCTGTGATCTTGGGATTTCCTTAAATGACATGTTCTAGGATTGTATGCCACACACACAAAAACAGTCTTCATGGTTGTCCCTCGAGTGAACCTAATTCGACATTTTCGACAGGCCTATTGCCAAAATTTTTAATAGTAGCTATTCTCCTCAAGAACAAAATGATCATATACATACAGTTAATGTCCTTAGAAAATGTCTTGTAAATGTGTACTATGATTTGGTACTGGAAAAAGAACTATGTTTAAAAAAAGTAAGGGGAAGGCACATAAGAGAAAGAAAAGGAACTGATTTACATGACTGAAAACCCATTTCTCCTGCATTTGTTCATTTAAATATCCCACCTACAGATGAAATTACCAAGCATTCCCACAGAACTCTTTATAAAAGTGGGAGAATTACTGAAAGATTTGATGGGTAGAAGCATTTCAGCTGGATTCCAACTTTGCATCATTCCCTTGGAGTTTAAAAATACCCCATAAAATCAGAAGGAATTAGTAAAACTAAGAAGGAAACAAATAAGCAAAACACCCTAGGACTGATGAGCTGGAATAGATACGTCCACAGTCAGAGTTTATCAAACCTTATCAATAAAGCTGAAAGAACGTATTTTCTTAATTTGAATTTTTAGTTTCTAAGAATAAAATGTTAGTAAAATTTAAATTGAAAAGCTGAATAGAAAACTTCAGTGTAGCTTTAATCTATTAAAATACCATCTGTTGGTAGGAATCAAAAGGAGGAAGGCACCATCATTATTTCAAAAAGATGTCAATTGCTATTATAAATGTCAGGGCATCATGACTGCTAAAAGATAACCCATTCTCAGGAGAAGAGTGAGCTTAGGACTCTCAATGGTTTAAAAGTTTATGCCAGGTACATATACAAGGTGGGATGGGGGAAATAAGAGAAGGATTGGAAGCAAGCTCTGCTAATTTAGTCATAGTTGTTTAATTATCCTGTGTGAGTGTCAATAGTTGTAAACCATGATTTTTGGTGAGTTATGGAATTTTATGTTTTATGGTTCATGTGCCCTTCCTCTGCCTATTGGCTGTAAACTCAACTACTAACCATTCTTCACACTAAAGAACACACTGAAGTCAGTTTTCTGTTGAGTCAATATCAAATTCTTTGAGTAGTTACGGTTAAACTGCAGTATTAGAGGTGAGCTTGGGAGAGGTATAGGTGTCATATCAGTTTGCACATTACAACAAAAGCAAGATACAGAGCAAATTCTGAGTGTTCAAACATGCATTGGTAAACTGACCCAAAATTATGACTTGTACTCTTGGTCAGAAAATTCCTACTCTCTGCTCTGAGGTACTTTGACAGTCACCTTACATATAAAGCGTTTTCCAAGGTAGATACAGTAAACTCTGTTGACAGGATCCACTAACAGTGTAATTGAGCCAAGTGGCAGGGTTGTTGAAGGATGTGAGTCCAAGAAGGCTCTGAAACTCAAATGTTGCCCTGATGTTATGGGACGGCAAAGTTTGTGAGTTCCTAAATTTCTCAAAGGTTGGCAAAGCCCAAGCAATCTTTCTAAACAAATTCTAATTTGTAATATCACTGGGCTAATTAAAAAACAAAACAAAACAAAACAAAACCAAAAAAAACCTCTCTGGTGTGGATTTTGACAAAGATACATGAAGCACTAAATAGCCACATTTGAATGTGTTAATTCCTTCTTGGGCTAGTCTATTTCCTAGCTAAATACTCTTGGAGTACTTTGGAGTATACCTCTCTGATGAAAATTCTTCAGATTTTATCTAACTGACCCTAGAGTGTAGAATAGAGTTGAACAGTACAAGCACATACATTTCACTCTTTATACATGAAGACAATACAACATAGATGTATGTCTTCCTTCATGCCATCTCTGGGGCTGTTCCTCTGTGTCCAGAATATTTTCTCTGTTTCTTTCTAAGGCAAGTGTAATGGAAATTCACCTTCACCATGAAGGCATCATTCTTTTTACCCTGTAACCCACAAAAAACTCTTCTTTGGACACCTACCACTGACTACCTTGTATGGTCAATCAACTCTTTCATATGTTTGTATCCTGTTTCCCCAGGTGGAGGTCAAGTATCATTTCTCTATAGCTGTTTATTCATCTACTACAGGACTGCATACCTTGGAGGTACTCAGTAGATATCTATTAAATAAATGAATAAATGATGACATGAAGGAACCATTAAGGTGAGCTCCAATATGCCTTCTTACTGCTTCCATTTAGGAGAGATGTTACAATCCTTTTAACTTTGTGATCCAGACTTGTGAGTCTGAAGTCTTACACACTATTTGATTCTGGAAGCAATAAGCAATACACTTTGAGGCATTTATTTTGACGGCTAAAGGCAGGTGTCTTAATGTTCCCCAGCTGTAGCCTGCAGCAAACACCATCAAGAGAAGGCCTTTAGGGGCAATGCTATGTGAGTGCATCATGAATTTTGTGCTCTAGTTGTCTGCCAACCCCCATCCCAGCGCACACGCACACTCACACACACATGCGCGCGTGCACACACACACACATACACACACAGCTCTACCATTTACTTTGCTGCTTGGCATTTACACAGCAGCAGATGTGCTGTAAATAGACATGCAGCAACAGGGCTGGCATGCCAATGGACCCAGAGGTGAGACATCTGGTAAAACAGATGCAACGTGGCAGGGAGATACAGAATGCCCAGAAAGTGCTCATCTCCCAAGATCAGCACCATGGATCTGACCAATGCCTG
This sequence comes from Theropithecus gelada, assembly GCF_003255815.1. Classification (NCBI taxonomy): domain Eukaryota; kingdom Metazoa; phylum Chordata; class Mammalia; order Primates; family Cercopithecidae; genus Theropithecus; species Theropithecus gelada. Next base: position 102,152,812 of record NC_037677.1, read on the forward strand.
GTTGGGCACTATGCCTTCCAAACAAATGGGGATAGATTTGAGCCAATAAGAATATATGAAGAAAGTGGTCAGATTGCTTCTGAGATAGAGGGGCCTGTGCCAGGAAAGTTGAACCAGCCATTTTCTTTTAAAAGTCCACTCTCCTTGTCACCTGGCACCACATACTCATCAAACACTGTCAAACAATTTTCATACAAGTTTCACCACAGCTGAGTGAGCCTTTAAATAAATGCCTCACCTTTCTCATGGCGATGACAAGAGGATTAATTAGTTAATGTTAGCAATGCTCCTATAAGATCAGTGGATGAAAGAAAACTCACAAAGTGCATTATTAATAATGGAACGAGGTCACACCCCATAAAAGCCCTGTAAAAAATTCCATTTTCAGTATACAGCAGTCATTTTGTGCTAGAGTCCCACTTTTTATTGAAATATTTAACAAGCATAATGCAATGTAATTTGTGTTAACTAGCAAAGAAAAAAAATGCATTCAGGAGAAACGTAGGGGAAAAAGCATCACATCCACTCATCTTTTTCCTTCTTTTGTGTGGTCTGGAAGTAGGGTCATTTATTTTCCCCTTGAAGAACAAGCTTACTTATTCATGTCTCTAATACTTACTTTTGATTCACTGCATCTATTCAACTAGCTATTATAATACAATGAACAAAAAGTAACTGTAAGGGACACTTGAATCTTCAGATATGCAAAAATAAGGTGTTAGATCTGTCGTAAAATAAAGTTCTTGAACAAATGTAATTCTCTTATTTTTGGAAATATGTTATCAGAATCAGGCTAACAAAGTATTTCCAAAATGGAATTCTCTAAGAGGACTTGCATACAACGGGAACAACCACAAGATAAACAGCAATGAACCTGGATAATAGGAACTTGAAATTAGCATAATTTATTCCACCAAAGAATCTCTTTACTTCTATTTCTAACTTTTTAAATCTCACGTTTCTTTCAATACTCCCTGAATTTTGTCCTCCTTTGTGAGACAAAACAGGTCATCTTAGCCTAAAAATCTCTTGCATCCAACTTTTATTACCATATATATATATTTAATCATATTTGCTGTTTTTATTATTACGTTTCATTCAGGGTGTGCATACCGTATTTCATCATAGTAATCATAACTTCTTATAAAACAGCCAGTTACATTGTTAATTATATTACTCAATTACATTATATTAATTTAGTACATCCCTCAATAAATACCTGTTGATTTATGCTGAAAAATACAAAATGAGGTAATAATAGATAACATATAGAGAGCACCCACACTGTGCTAGCCATTTTACTAATTGCTTTCATGTGTTGTCTGCTTCTAGTCATCACAACACTATGTGAAATGCGTTCTACTGTCATCTCAATTTTAAAGATAAAGACAATGAGTCTCAAGCAAGGTCACTAAGATCCCCCAAATGTACTGGTAGGAAAGTCCGGGGCATGGACTTGAATTTAATTCTGGCTGAATCCAGTCATCCACTATACTATATTGCCACTAAGTTTCTTCCACTCCCTAGTGAAATCCTTACCCCTGACAGTGCATCATTAAAGGTTCATTTAGAAAACTTTTGCTTCCTAATATCTTACAGGTTAACTCCAACTTCATAAATTAGGCAAGAAATATAAATAGATGAAGATTCACTACACACTATTTGTTCAGTGAATATTATAAGCTGGATATAGCAGGTCTAAAAGAGAGAAGCAGGCTTGTTATTTGAATACCCAAAGTCTCATTTATGCACTGAAGCCACCCATGACGATGTCTATCAAAAAGAATTTTCAGTTCCCTGTGCTCCCAACCAGGGATGCTTTGGGGATTAAATAGATATTGCTCACAGAACATAAAGTAATAATATAACGAATGATAAACCATCCAGGAGCTCTTCTGCTATTATGAGACCATTTAAAACTAACCATCTCTGTGGTCCGAAAGCGGTAAATAACATCAGCCAAATAGCTTTGACATTCAGGTTCCAAGCATTCTATTGTAGAAGGTAATTCAGTGCACTCATAGCTTGAACTGAAGACTTGCTTTCCTGATAGACTCTATTAGTGATAAATTGTTTAATTAGTTAACAAGATAACTGCTGAGGAATGAGAAGTAAAATCATAATGGCATATGTTGGCAGAAAATGACTTCTCTATAGTAAACATTTATAAATGTATACATTCATCCATTTAATAAACATTTAGTCATCACCATTCTGGCATGAGGCATTGCTTTAGGTGCTGTGTTTACTGAGATAAACAATACAAATTCCCTGACCTCATGGAGGTTATATTCTAGTAAGCAACACACAAAATTTATGTATTTAACTGTTGTTATAATCTGGTTTCAGATAATCATAATTACTATAAAGACAGGGTGCAAATCAGACAATAGAGCAGTAGAAAGAGGTGTTACAAGGTCAGGAAAGGACTCTGAAAGTGCCGTGAGCAACAGCCTGAATGATATGGAGGAGGAAATGATGAATCTGGGAGAGGGATGCATATGGCAATGCTAAATGGCCACATTGGCTTCTGTAAATGAGCGAAGAGAAAGTTCTAGACAATGAGATGGAAAAGGCAGACAGAAACCAGGCCATACAGAGCCTGGAGGCCTTCTTCAAATTTTAATTGTGAGGCTACTTAGAGATTTTGAGCAAAGGGATGGCATAGTCAGATTTACATTTTAGAAAGATCACACTCACTGTTATGTGGAAAATACTCTATAAAGATGCAAAAGAGGAGGAAGGGAGGCTAATTAAATGCTATTTCAGGAGATGATGATATTTTGGACTACAGTTTAAGGGTGGGGAAGGTGAGGATGCTCAGATTCAGGATATGATCTTGAACTACAGCTGTAAGATGGGGGATTAAGTGAATTGTGGTATATAATGATAAGAGAAGACACTTACATTCAAGGGTTAAGGAGACACTTAAAAATGCTATAATACCAAAAATAGGTGTTGCAAACTGTATTTTTCTCAGCCACATTTCCACAGTTTAATGAACTATTCCCAATAGGAATTCCGGAGAATAGGACAAAAAGCCTTTATTCCTTTAAAGCTCAGAAATTAGTGTGTGAAAAAGCCCTTGGGTCTAGGAATCTGGTCCAAGCTCTAATGCTGATTTTTCCTGGTGACCTAGAAAAGGTTTTTCTACCTCTCTGGGCCTTAGTTTCCTCTTTTGAAATGTGTAAGTGAGGAGCAAAAATTGGAAAATATTTCAGGTTCTTTCCAATGAACTCTTTAAGCAAAGGGTCATGTTTAGTAAGCTGTAAGGTTTAATTTTAACATATGTAAGCAGTCTATAGTCAGATATATTTTCTAAAACTGAAAATGGTCATTGATGATGTCATTACCTCACTAACATTAGAATAGATCCTGGAAGTTGATATGGTTTAGCAAGTAAAATTTCTGCAAAAGAATGGCAAATAGCACCTATTAGAGCAGAATATGTGAGTCTTTGAATCCTGCTAGATGTGCCTAAATTTGGAATCTTTGTAGTGAAAATGATATTTCCCCTGTACCTTTACCCAGTATAGGTACTAACTATGCTGAGCTGCTTTTCCTTCATTCCCCTATCCACTTCATAAGAAAGGATTTTTGCTTAGAAAGACATCTTGACACTAAAAAGTTGTCCAACTACATAGGTTCCAATTAGTATAAATATGTTCAATACTTTATCATATATTTGAAAATTCTTACCCAACAAAAAACAGAAATGTAAGAATAAATATTCTACATAAAAGAATTAAAATCTTTTATACACTTGCATGCTTAAAATCTAAAATACAGTAAACTTCCAAGATGTTGACAATTCTGAAATTGATCTTAGGCTAGAATTTCCAGAAAGTAGAGCTTGATCCCAAGGTTTATGTAAAAGTATTTTATGAGCAAATAAAATTAGAGAAAAGCAGGAGTGAACAAAAGAGAGAGGAGCAGAGCAGGAGGGAGCACCAGCACAAGAGCATTTATTGAGCTGGCCCCACAGAGAAAGACTATCAATGTTGTGGAACCACCTTCTGAGAAGCATCATAAGCTGCATCTCAAACAGCTTGTCTGGGGTGAGGATTTATCCATCAGCACCTGCATCCTATTGGTCAAAATTCACTCCAAAAGCTGTTAACTCCCACCCCCCGACATTTCTGATTTGCACAAATGGGGATCCATGTGAAGTCTCCCACTGCCCCTTTGCTGCAGGTCAAAAACCTGGTGCAAGGGGCAAGAGAGGTGGCAGGGGAAGGAAGTGAGATACTGTTGGGTTTTCCCTGCATGCAGAAGGACAGAACCATGCAGAGTTGGCCTCTGCAGCAGTGGCTGGATGTAGTAAGTGTCATGCATAAGAAATGTCTGATTCAAAGCATTTTCTCCATTAGATGTAAAAATGCAAGGTAGAGGAGAAGGGCCTCTTTAGCAACATACGTGAGAATGATTTAGGGGACATAGCCTATGGTAAAAATGACATGGGTTAACCATGTCATGTAGTGCCCAAGCAAAACCAAACAAAAACAATACAACATTGGTAGCATTAACCAGAATAGAGTGTCTAGAAATAGCTAGATGCTCATACAATTTTCGTCTGCATAGGTCAGTTTACACAATGCAGACTAGGATACAAGAAAGGTGGCCATGACAGCTAGGCGAACTGTAACCTATACTAGAAAGAGAGTCACAGATAAAGGAATTAGATAATTTTATTAGTAGAATAGCAAAAAAAGAAATTATGCTATATATTCTATATCCTAGTACTTCGAAGTGTTCATGTGGAAGACAGCTGAGAGTTAATTCTGCGAGAAATAACAGGTAGAAATAAAAATCCATGGTTGAAGTCATTAAAACACATTTTTGGTATTAAAATCTGTTCACATAAGGAATGTGTATCTTGGAGTGAGGTAGAATGATACTAAAGATATCAGTGTACTTTAGGGGGTTAGAGAAACAGAGCATGGGATTTTTGAGTTAGAGAATATGTGCGTGAATGTAGACCCTAGAATTTCTAGCTGGATGATAACTGACAAGTTGTCTGACATCTCTGAGTCTCAGTTTTCTCAACAGAATAATGGTAATATTCTCAGTTAATGCAAAATTACAAGATATAAGACTGTATATGAATCTTCAGGAGTACTAAACTTCCTGCTATCAACATTCACCATAGTTACTAAGAGGTAGAAGGTTTATCAAGATTTTTAAATGAAGCAAAGTTTTCTTGGGTTAGAAGAGTGAGCTTTAACATCACACATGTGGCTGGCATTGTCAGTTCCAGCAGCAACTTGGACTCTATAGAGAAAAGCCTGTGTTCTCTAGAGCCAAATTCATTCAGTGGCAAGAATTGCAGTATTTTAAAATGGGGCTTATTTGAATGTAAAGAAAGACACTCAAACTGTAATGAGCCTCCAAGGCATTTTATAAAATTCTCATTAGAAAATAACATGGCCAACAGGCTATATGGGTACTAAATCTAAGAACAAATAACATGAATGAGATACTAAACGTTCAAAGCCTGTACTGTTTGCTAAAAAGTATAAATCCAATTGATCAGATGCCAAATTAAATGTAGAGAGACTAACAAAATATTATAGTAGCAGAAAATACTGTTAGAAATTAAGCAAATGAATAAACATTCTCCTGCTGGTGAATATTTGTGGCAATTATTGAACAATTTTGCAAGCATGTGGTATTTTAACAAGCCTTAACATTATATGATGTGCAACTGTATGTGAGAAAGCCCTGGTTTGTTTTGCTCTGAGAATTGGATGGTGCTCTATCCTTGCTTCTAATGAGAGGCATGTAAATAATGTAAAACATTGATTTGGCACTCAGATGGTGCTAATGAATGAGCAACGCTGACCACCAGCTCTTTTCATTTGGGACAGGTAACTCTATGTGTAGGAAGTTCCTCTGTGCTAATGAGAGATTAAAGCTGTTCCACAGCTTCCATAAAGTGTAGACACTTTATAGAAGACAGCATTGCAACTGGCCCTTTGAGAAAAATTAGTGTCTTTTTAATTGCAAGGTTATTAAAATCAATGTAAAACCAAGTTTTCAAATACATGTGATTCCCCTACTTTTATTTGACATCATTTAAGAATTAACTCAAACGTTTATCCATCCATTCAATTGTCATTTATTTTCCTTCCATCCATCCATCCATCCATCCATCCATCCATCCATCCATCCATCCACATGATCAGGTAAAGCATGAGCCTTGGAGTTTCATTGCTTGATTTCTGAATCTTGAACCTCAACTTAGTAACAATACAAACTTAGACAATTTACTTAACCTTTCTAAGCTGCAGTTTTCTCTTGTATAAAATGGAAATAGTAATAGTAATTACCTCCATGGAGTCCTTGCTGTGAATAAAGGAGTTACAGTGTTAAAATGCCTAACACTGGGTCAAGAATGTAGCAATCACTCAGTGTTAAACGTAATAGTTGTTGTTTCATTCAAATATTAATTATGTACCTGCTAACCATTGGTACTCAAAAAACATGCTCAATAGTTCTTCTGTTGTTATGTTATTTTCATTAGTTACTTTCAACCTTATAGACGCCAGAGGAAATCACCCTTTTACTGAATAGTGCTCATCCCCAGAAAGAACAAAAGGCAATTCTGTAAGGATCCTGTATGAATTTCCAACCTACCAACTCTCCTTTAGCTAGGATGCTTCTTATAAGTAAAACATGAGGCTCATATTCTGTGCTTTCCACAGAATTCAAGATACCTTACCTTGGACAGACCAATCAGGACCAGAAAGGATGCGGGACAGGATGTGCATAAACTGCTCTGGCAGTTTTCATTCCAAATGAACATCAATTTGAAGGCAGTACCTGGCCCGTTCCACACAGATTATCTTGAAAATAACCCCGCTATTCTTAAGGGACCTGAATAACAGGAAATTTTCCTGGGCCACGAGCCCTCGCCCATGAGACACGTTTACAAAACACTGCTCACAGTTTGAATCAGTTTTCATTTTCTTCACTGGAAAAAGTCCTCGTGTCCTCCCCCAACCTCCATGCCAGACGCACATGGTTCTGCTACCTCCTCTCTGACATGTACTCTTCACAGTGAGTTGGACCTAGTATCATATTAATTTGTTTTTCAATGAAACATTATTAGTTTGAAGTAGTTAGGTAGGTAGATAACTAAAGATACGGAAACTTGAATTTAAAAATGAGTTTTAGGGGGAATAAAATTGTTTTTACCCAATTCCACAGGCAATTGCAACATTGTGTCACCAAGGCAGGATTGCTTGAGTGCATTGCTTCCATAAAGAGATTAAGACTGATTCATTACAAGATGTCAAGTCTATGTAAATGAATGCTGGTATAACATTTGAAAAGCGTATTTGCATGAAAAGCTCCAATTTGTTCCTGATATTTTATATAGTTGGTTCTTTTTTTTTTCCAAAAAAAATTTGAAGAATATGGTACAGATAAAACCTCTGTTCGAGTTATGGAAAAGCATGGTAAATGGTTCAATGTCACTGAGACATTTCTTGTTGTTGTTTTACAAAAACAAGAAATAAAGATACATAAGATAAAATGTGATAATAGAGCCATAAATAAAACATTTTTTAAAATGTCATTCAGCAAATCCCAGTCAAAAGTTTTATGTTGATAAATGTATTTTTCAATGCACATCTCACATTAGCAAGACAAACTTCTCCAAACATGGAAAAGAAGAAGGAGCAATGGACGAAAGAGAAGGAGGGGTGATACAGGGAAGAAGAAAGAGGTGGAGAGAGGGGCGGGGGGTGGGCAACAGTAGCTTTGAATGGTTCAGTGCATCTTGAGTTAGGCATGGATAAGAAAGTCAGATAAGTTATACATTCATTCATTCAACATACATTCATTTAATGTTTATTATATTCTCAGTACTCTACTAAGCATTAGGAATAAAACAGTAAATGAGAAAGGCAAAAGTTCCTCTCATAAAATTACATTTTAGATGGAGAGGACATATAATATATAAACAAGTTAACAGTTTAATTTTGGATAGTGATGAATGTTGTGAAAAGAATAAAATAAGGTGTTATAATAGCATGTTACTGGGTTGGCCTAGGAAATGCTTTCAGAAAAACATTCGAACTAGAGCTAAATGACAGAAAAGGGCTAGGCCTTTTCCAGTAGAAATAGCAGGTGCAAAGACCCAAGGCAGGAAGAAAAAAGAAGCCATTGTGACTGGAGTTTCATAGGTAAGTGGAAGGAAAGTGATTGAGATAAGTGTGGGGAGATAGGGATCAGGTCATTTAGAGCTTTATGAGAAGTAGAATTTTATTTAAGTGAGATGGGAAGTAATTGGTAATTAAGCCTCTCATTTTCTCATTTACCTTATTTTCCATCGTTCATGTAACATTTATTTTTTAATGACCACATATTAGGCCAAATGTAGGCATCATTAAGTTCCAAATAACATAAATTATACAGGCCACATTCTTTTCACATAATGACATAAAATAGTAATTAACAATAGAAAGAAAAAAATCTGTTACCCGGAGAATTAAACATAAATCTCTTATGGAACCATTAGATCATAAGGAAGTCAAAAACTATAATTTCAAACTAGATCAAGAATAATGAAAATAAAAATGCACTTTCATTTTTAGCTAGGAGCCAGACTAGGTATTCTGAACAAGTCTCCTATTGAAAACAACTAAAACTCACACATAAAATTTGTGGCAGGAACGGGCTAGATGTTCACCATCTTGTTTCCTCTCTCTGCGTATGTAGCTAAAGTATACTTTCCAGCCCTCTTGAATTTAGGTAGGATGATCTCTGCATTTCCTGTCTATGGAATGTGAATTGATGTGTCACTTCCAGTTCAAGCCAGTTATGAAGAGATTTACCTTCTCCAAATTCTCTACCCACCCACCCCATCACACAACATTTGTTATCTGAAGCATACCGGGATGACTATGAAGGCGCATGTTAAAAATGACAGAGCCTCAGCATAGAAGGACCCTGAATCCCTGTATGATTGAGTGAATCAGAGTCTACTCACCTGTTGACTTGTATTAGACTGTGATATAAATGAGAAATAAACTTTGGTTGTGTTTAGCTATGGATATTTAGGGAGTTGCTTATTTCAGCACCTACTATTACTTATGCTATCTATTACAGAAGTTAAGATCCTCAAGTAGGACATTGGCTTAATAATTGTGTAGTGAGCAGGGAGGAAACTGATATTAGAAGCTTTATGATGGAGTTATGACTTATGACGATAAACATTTGGTAAAATTGAGGCCTTCATACCTAGGAATCCAATCATGTACTGATTGAGTTGGAAGCTCCAGGGTAAGAGGTTGGCATGAATAAAATCTTTAGTTTGTGTTGGCAACTATTATTTTCTTTTGGCAAAGTCTTATAAGACAAAATACTCAGGAAAGAAAGGGTTAATTTGCAATCAAAAATAAAAGCAAATATAGAAAGCAAAGAAATTTGAAACCTCTAGGATTTGAAAAATCCTACTGCTTCTGGACAACAAAGATCAGAAAATAATATTGGGGGAATCTGTAAACAAACATGTAGTAAGACCCAGTCTTGTCATGAGTATCAGATTAAGGGTGAGTATGAGAGTGTCAGCTATTCGCCATCACTATGAGTAGTCACCATGTACAGAAGCAAGGGAATGAGGAAACAAAGAAAGACAAAGACAGATTACCTGGGAACTTAAAAAGGGTCTTTGGATTTAGTTGTTGGCCCAGGAAATTAACTGGAAAGTAATGGACGTGAAACACGCCAAGTGCTGGAAGGATGTAATTGAAAAAACAAAACAAAATTCAACCTAGGCTAAACTATTTGACTAATTAAAAGTTAAAACAACCTCTTTACGCTACCATATTTTCATGAGCAAGAAGCAGGCTTCAAAAATGTAAACCTACTCTCCTGCAGACATAGCAAATGGGATCATGGAAAACAGAAAATAACTATCTGTGGATGAAGCCATGAAGAAAAAAATGTGCAAAGGTACCACTTCCAGAGCAGAGAACCAGAGCCTAAAAGAGGAACTTCTCTCATCGTTAGGATTTTGGAACGACTATAGACAAGTGATTGTTCTATATTTCACATTCTTACTTTTTTCAAAGAGACGTATTTTGGGGATTATCCTGACTATGTACCATACTAAATACTGAGTGTGGGACAGTTGACTTATCTTTTTAGTTCATTGATCACCAGCAAATGAAAAGCCATATCTGTACCTGATGATGCAGAATATACATACCTGAGAGACCTTAAACCTTGAGTTGGATACACTGGAGTTACTGGTGTGATAGAACTAGGAGAATCATAGATTCTTTGTTACTCCTCATAACCAGTAGTAGAATTAAATCTTCCTCACACTGAATCTGGGCTTGTCTTAGTGATGTTCTTGATCAATAGAATCTGGCAGAAGTGATGTTCTTGGACCTTTGAGGCCAAGCCATAAGAAACCTTGTATCTTCTGCCCAGGAGCCTTGGAAAACTCCCACTTAGAGCCTTGAGCTTCCGTATAACAAGTCCAACTTCCCTGAGACCACCGTGTGTTGAGAAGCCCAAGCTTCCAGAAGAGGGCACATGGAGAGGCTCTGAGACTACATGGAAATGGAGAGGGGAGAGGCTAAACCCAGACTTCCAACATTATGCCAAGGCACATGAATGAAGTCATCTTGGATCTTCTACCCTAGCCTAGCATCAGACTAACTCCTGTTAAAGCCATTAGGAGCATAAAATTGCCTGCTGAGCCCTGTCAGAATTTCTTACTCACAAAATTGTGAGATATAATAAAATGATAATTGAAAAAAATAATTATTATTGATTAAAAATCAGAAGTGGTTTTTACGGATTTTTAAAAGATTTTATAAGCCAATGAAAAAATAAAATAAATTAGAAAATTAGAAAATTTAGAACCAAACAACAACAAAAATACTCATCATGAGATGAAACTAATTCTTGAGAGAAATCTACAGGCAGAAAGACTTAAACCCATATTTTGGAAAATAACATAGGTTTAAATTAAACTAAATACTAAACTTATACAGTTAGAAAAATGAACTAAAAATTAAAGTAGTAATAATAACACAAATTCTAAAACTAGAAAATACACCTATAGTTAAAGAAGATCAAAAAAAAGACAAATATGTGTTAATTGTTTTTAGCCTTTTCAGGGTACTGATCTTTTGCAAGACTGAGCATTCAAAAAAGTAAAGGACACAAAAACAATATTAGAAATGACAACACAAATATTTTTACTGATAATGAAAGGAAATAAAGATTTTTTTAAACATTTTATTCCAGTAAGTTTGAAAACTTAGAAAATTTGCCAATTACTCGAAAAATACATTTTGCTAACTAACCAAAGTTGACTCAAAAAGTAGCCAAAAACAAAAATGCCTTTTATGAAGAAACTGTCCTTTCCCTATTGTGCAAAAAATTTGTCAAAAACCAATTGGCCATAAATACTTGGATTTATTTCTGGGCTTTCTATTTTGTTTCATTGGTCAATGTGTCTGTTTTTGTGCCACTATCATGCTGTTTTGCTCACAATGGCTTTATAATGTATTTTAAAATCAGGAAGTATGATGCCTCCAGCTTTGTTCTTTTAGTTCAAGATTGCTTTGGCTATTTTGGTTCTAAAAGAAACATGCAGAAGAATGAAATTTGTACCTTATCTCACATCATACAAAAATCAACTGAAAATAGATAAAAGACTAAATGTAGGATGTGGAACTGTAAAACTACTAGAAGAAAACATAGGAGAAAGACTCCACAATGCTGGTCTGGGCAACGATTTCCTGGATATGACCCCAAAAGCACAGGCAATAAAAGCAAATATAAATAAATGGGATTTCATCAAACTTTAAAAGGCTTCCTCACAAAAAGAAAAAAAAAAAAAAAAAAACAATTAACAGAGTGAAGAGGCAACACACAGATTGGAGAAAATATTTTTAATCCATATATCTGATAAAGGGCTAATATCCGGAATATATAAGGAACTCAAGCAATTCAATGGCAAGAAAACAATCCATTTTTTTAAAATCAGCAAACACCATGGAATACTATGCAGCCATAAAAAAGAACAAAATCATATCCTTTGCAGGGACATAGATGGAGCTGGAGGCCATTATCCTTAGCAAACTAACACAGGAACAGAAAACAAAATACCGCATGTCCTCACTTATAAGTGGAAGCTAAACAATGAGGACACATGGACACGTAGAGGGGAACAATACATGCTGAGGCCTACCAGAGGGCGTAGGGTTGAAGGAGGGAGAGATCAGGAAAAATAATTAACGGCTACTAGGCTTAATACCTCAATGATGAAATCATCTGTACAACCCCCATGGCTGAAGTTTACCCTTGTAACAAACCTGCACATGTAGGTACCCCTGAACTTAAAAGTTTCAAAAAAGACAATAAGAACAAAATTTTGAAAATAATCTGAATAGACATTTCTCAAAAGAAGACAGAAATGGCCAACAGATACATGAAAAAAATGTTCAACATTTCTAATCATCAGAGAAATGCAAATCAAAACCTCAGTGAGATATCACTTTACACCAGTTAGAATCGATATTGTCAAAGAGACCAAAACTATGAGAAATTACTTAAAGAATACAATGTGCATTATTCAGGTGATGGATGACCTAAAAGTTCTGACTTGACTACTGTGTAATCTATGTATGTAACAAGAAATTGCACTTGCACACCATAATTTTCTATCAAAAAAAAAAAAACTCAAAAAAAAAGACCAATGATAAGTATGTGCAAGGATATGAGGGGAAAAAAAGGAACACTTATACACTGTTGATGAGGATGTAAATTATTACAGGCATTTTGGGAAATAGTAAAGAAGTCCCTTAGAAAACAAAAAATAGAATTATCATATAATCCAGCAATCCACTTCCAGCTATATATCCAAAGAAATTGAAATAGATATCAAATATATAACTGCATTTTCATGTTCATTTCAGCATTATTCACAATATCCATGATATGAAAGCAAACTAAGTTTCCATCAATGAATGAATGAAGAAAATGTGGCATATATACACAATGAAATACTATACAGCCTTAAAAAAGAAGGAAATTCTTTCATTTGAAACAGCAGGAATTAAACTAGAGAATATTATGATAAGTGAAATAAGCCAGGCACAGAAAGGCAAATACTGTCTGATCTCACTTATATGCAAAAATTTTTAAAGTCAATCTCATAGAAACAGAGAGTAGAAAGGTAGTTATCAGAGTCTGAGGGAAGAGGGGGGAAGATGAGGAAAAGGAAGGTATTGATCAAGGGTACAAAGTTTCAGTTAGATTGGAAGAATAAGCTTTAGTGACCTATTGCACTGCATGTTGACCAAAGTTAATAATAATGTTTTGTATATTTCAAAAAATGCTGAAATACAATTTAAATATTCTCATTGCAAAAAAAAAACAATAAAATGGTGTTGCAATGAATATGTTAATTAGCTTGATGGAACCTATGATGAAAACATAGATCACAACATCACATTTATATCACATAAATATACACAAGTATTATTTGTATGTTAAAATTAATTAATTGTTTAAAATGCTTTGCTGATAAGAGTATAAATTAGAATACTTTAGAAAGCAATGTGGCATTATCTAGAAGAGTTTGAGTGACCACACCTCCCACTTTCCCTGGAACAGTTTCAACTTATGACTGATATCTAAGCTTAATTATGATAAATAATTAATAATTAACAAACTATTAAGAGAAAAGTGTTCAAGTTTGGATGCATACCTTACAACCTAACCATTCTACTTCTAGGTGTTTACCCTAGAGAAAATCTTGTATCAATACCTCAGGAAACATGTGCAAGAAAATTAATAGGAACATTATAAGCCATAGAAATAAAGAAACAAAAACACTGGAACCTATAATAAATTTTCATTTGAAATGTTTTCTATGGAATATGATAGAATACCATGCAGCAGAGAGGAAGAATGATCTACAACTCCATGAATCAATTGAATGGACTTCAGGAAAATAATATTGTGAGAAAAAAAGTCTGGTTACAGAATACACCAGCATAAATTTATTTATATAAAACTGCTTAGGAATACACATAACTGTGGTTTAAAAAGAGTCTAAGAAATATAACAACGACATAATATACACCAAATTCAGGACACTGGGATAGAGAGACTTGAAATCACGAAGAGGGGTAAAGCTTCAAAAGTGCCAATTAAGTGTTTCTAATTCTTAACCCTTGTTGTTATCTATCTTGCATGCATAGTTTACTTAAATAAATCATCTACCATTAAGGTAAGAATAATAATAATAATAACAGTTACTAACATTTATTGAGTACTTACTTGGAACCAAGAATAATTCTTAAGAGCTTTACAGCTTACAACAAGAACTTAAATTCTCACCACAACTCTAAGAAGCAGCCATTGTTACTTTCTCCTTTTAAAGAGCAAAAATGGCCCATGCTCAGAGATGTTACTTAAAGTACAGGGCCAAACTGCTTATAAATGGCAGAGTCAGATGTTACTTAATCATTGTGCTTCACTGCTTCTCTTAGTCTGGTTCTAATTTTACAGATTTCTACACTAACTATATATAACGTTTATATGCAAAACAAAACAAACATAAAACAATCTTCAGCCTACCTTCTGCTGGAATTCTTACAAAGCTTGAGTTAATTTAACCTAAATTAAAGATGCTTTAATGTATGACTGAAAGAACTTGGGAGTGCATTAACAACTTACAGTGCAATGCGATTTACCTCGAGCTGTCAATCTTAAAAGTATGTTGCCATAAGCCTTTATAAATGCCCACTAAAGCAGGTTTATATCATCATTTTCATGTTATGGATAAGGAAACAAGTCGTGTGACTATCTCTAGTTCACATAGAAAGGAGTCATCATCATGGATAAAGACATTTTACCTATCTCTTAGTCATACTTATTCACATAATATCTGTTATATTGGCCTGGAATAGTTTTTTGGTTTTTTTTTTAATCTTGATAATCATTCTAAGGTATGGTCTTTAGAAAATGCTAACTCTGATCATTTCACCCTTCAAGGGACTGGTTGTAAATCAGTGATGCTTGGAGAAGTTAAAAAGAAAATTAAAATGTTAGACCATGTTTGGTGCCTAGGAAGGAATAGGTTCTCAAGGCAAATCCATTTTTATTAAAAAGATAATTCTATGTACATTTTTTTCATGGGCTGGAAGTTATGATGATGGCTTAATGGGCTACCTCTTGGCAAAAATGTGAGTTGGCAAAGTTCATTTTTCTCCGACTTCTTCTCTCCCTTTTAATTATTTTAATATTAAAATATTAAGAGTTAATAATTATAATTATTGATGCTGATTCCACATTCCTCATCACTTGGGTCCTGTTTATTCCTCATTCTTTCCTTCAGTCTGCTACCAGTCCTCCAGATTTATAACTGGCAAATATGGTATTTTGGAAAACAGACTGGTCAGGAAGCCATAGCCTTCAGTTTTGATACCAATTCTTCCTCTAATTCTCCTAGAGACCTGCATATTTTATTCCTCATCTCTAAGCCTCTGTTTTTCCTTCTTTAATGGAGAGGGATGAACAAGGCTGTTCAACAGAAGGGGTGTCTTCTAAATCTAACATTTGTGTCTCTATAGCTAGAATGCAAAATTATGAGATTGCCTAAGCTATTACTTCTCCCAGGGATATCTACAATTTTAAAGAAAATACTTTAAAAATTAATTGCTTTATTCAGTCTCTTATTATCTCTTATAATTGACTGAAACACTCTCCAGATTTCCTCACTTCAGTTCTCGTCTCCTCCAATCTATTCCAAGTACTGTGGTCAAAATAAGCTTTCTGACTATGGACCCCTCAGCCCTGCTTCCCTCATGGATTTCCCCACGTTATCAGCCTGTTTAATTCATGATGGCATCAGAAAGGAGGACAAATGATCTCCACAGGGATACACAGAAGTATTGTTTATAAAAACTGACCATGATTAAGTTAGCAGTGAATGCAACTTGTCTGTAATACCAAGAATTTCTTGATTATGTTTACTATATTCATTTTTATTTTAAGCTAAATCCAAAGGATATTTATTATTTATTTTTATTGCACCAACACCTTCCACACTCCTCTAGTTCTTCCTATAAGACAGAGTTAACTGTCTTATAGGCCATACATTGAACCCACTTCATTAGAGTTTTGTTGTTGTTTTTTTTCATTATAATAATAATGTGAGTAGGAAGCATCTTTATTCAAGCAACAAACATATGAAGACTGGGATGGTTAGGTCGTCTGGGCAACTTGTTCATTTGCATAATTTTGTGGGTTTTTAAAATTTTTCTTAAGAGATAGAGTCTTGCTCTATTCAGGCTGCAGTGCAGTGATATGATCATGGTTTACTGTAGCCTTGAACTCGTGGAATGAAGTGATCCTTCGTGTCAGCCTCCCAAGCAGCTGGGACTACAGGTGCATGCTACCATGCCTGGCTAATTTTTAAACACAACGTTTGTAGAGATGGGGACTTGATATGTTGCCCAGGATGGTCTTGAACTCCTGGCTTCAAGTGATCCGCCTGACTCATCCTACTGAGTAGTTGGGATTACAGGCATGAGCCATTGCACTCAACTCATTTCATTCTTAAGGGCATAAGAATGTGAACATTTTGCAATTTCCCTTTCCTTTTCTTGTCTTCTTTTCAACAAGTTATTTCCAATATGTGTTGTTTCTCTAAAAGTATTTAAGCTAAGTAAACCTAATACATGTTTTCTCCACCAAAACCATGTATTTTCTCTCCTCAATAAAACCCACTTTGAACTTACAAAGTTGTACATTATCTTTTAATGTCTCCCTGTTGCCTTCAGACCTTGGAAATTGAAGATAAAAATTCTTCAGGCCACTAAGGAGATAAATTATAATGATGGCACATGAGCATTTAACGAATATGTTGGAGCAGTGGTCCTCAAATAAGGATCCCTCAATTTCTATTGTCATCCATTCAAGATCAGTTAAATGATGCTTTCTTCTTAGAGTAACCTAACAAGCTAAAGATACTGGGGACAAGATAGGGATTAAGATGTAGACATATATTGATATAGATACATACATATACATACTTTTTAAACTGAACATCCACTTTACGGAGGATATACTGCCATTTCTAGAGATTATGGAAATATTTAAATAATGTATGTTTAAACTCACGGAAATTACTATACTAAGGAGAGGGCACACACACACAAACCTATAATAATAAAAGGCAAAAGGTGGTAAGAACTTTCATAATGATGATAATAATGCTAATAATCATTAATGTTTATTAATTATTACCCAGTGAAAGTAATTGTTCCTAGAACTTTGCATAATTAACTTATAAACCTGTACCTCATCTCTCTGAATTGATCGGTACTATTTTTAGCCCCAATTCACAAATGAAAATGTGGGTCACAAGGAGAGTGAGAAAAATCCCCTATTCAAGTGCGAGCTTCAAGGAGTGACTTTCTTTTGAAGAGTATAGTGTGTAAAGGAGGGGGGTCTTTGTAATTTTAGAAACAATATTTCACCTGGGTGATAAAGGTTATGTTCAACAATGACAAGTTATGTTGATAGTATGTACCCTTGATGTGATGCAATCAAAATGGCACTGTGCGGTCTTCCTCTCAAAGACTCTGTGGTCTTCTTCTCAAATATCTATAACCCCAGTCTAATCATAAGAAAAACATCAGACAAATTCCAATAGAGGGTTATCCTATAACATACCTGACTAGTACTCAAAACTGTCAAGGTCATCAAAAGTAACCAAAGTCACAAAGAAACTTATTTTCAAGAGTAGCTTAAGGAAACATGACCACAAAATGTAATGTGGTATCATGACTGGAATTCTGGAACAGACAAAGGACATTAGGTAAAATTTAAGGCAATCTGAATAAACTGTGGATCTTAGCTAATAACAATAATGCAACAATATTGGTTCATTAATTATAACAAATATACCTGTTGAGGATTGAATTGTGTTCCACAAAAATATATGTTAAAATTCTAACCTTAGGTACTGTGAATGTAACTTTATTTAGAAATGAAGTCTTTGCAGATGGAATTAAGTTCAAATGAAGTCATACTGGATTACAGTGGGCCCTAAATCCAATGACTAGTATCCTTCTAAAAAGGCCATGAGAGACACAGGCACACACACAAGGAAGATGACCAGGTGAAGACAGAAGCAGAAATGGGAGTGATGCAGCCACAAGCCAAGGAATGCCAAAGATTGCCAGCAACCACCTGCAGCTAGGAAGAGGCTAGGAGGGATTCTTTCTGGAGACTTCAGAGGGTACATGGCCCCGCCGGCACCTTATTTTCAGGCTTCTAGCCCTGAGAACTGGAAGAGTTGATTTCCGTTGTTTTAAGCTACTGAGTGTGTGGTAATTTGTTATAGTAGCCCTAGAAAACTCATATGGTACCACACAAATGTAAGATGTTAATAATAGAGGAAACTGTGTGTGTTGGAGGGCAGGGAGTTACATGGAAACCCTCTGTACTATCTGCTCATTTTTTTAATAAATCTAAACTGATTTAAAACATTACGCCTACTAATTTTTTTTTTTTAATTTTACTTTAAGTTCCGGGATACATGTGCAGAACATGTAGGTTTGTTACATAGATATACACGTGCCATGGTGGTTTGCTGCACCTATCAACCAGTCATCTGGTTTTTAAGCCCCGCTTGCATTCGGTATTTGCCCTAATGCTCTCCCTCCCCTTACCCCCACCCCCCAACAGGCCCCGGTATGTGATGTTCCCCTCCCTGGGCCCATGTGTTCTCGTTGTTCAACTCCCACTTATGAGTGAGAACATGTGCTGTTTGATTTTTCTGTTCCTGTGTTTGTTTGCTGAGAATGATGGTTTCCAGTTCCATCCATGTCCCTGCGAAGGACATGAATTCATTCTTTCTTATGGCTACATAGTATTCCATGGTGTATATGTGCCACATTTTCTTTATCCAGTCTATCATTGATGGGCATTTAGGTTGGTTCCAAGTCTTTGCAATTGTAAGTAGTGCTGCAATAAACATAACATGTGAATGCATCTTTATAGTAGAATGATTTATAAAGCAAACAAAAGCCACATGAGATGCTATTTCATACCAACAATAATAGTTATAATAAAAAATAACAAATAATAATGAGTGTTGACAAGGATGTGGATAAATTGGAATGCTCATACACTACTGATGGGAATTTAAAATCAAGCAATTGCTTTGGAAAACAGTGTGGTAGTTCCTCAAGAGGTTAAACACAGAATTACCATATGGCCCAGTAATTCCATTCCTAGGTATATATCCAAGCAAAGTAAAAACGTATGTCCACCCAAAAACTTGCACATGAATGTTCTTAGCAGCATTATTCATAATAGCCAAAACATGGAAAGAAGCCAAATGTGCATCAACTGATGAGTAAGACAAAAAATGTGATATAAAAGAAATGAAGTCTATCTATCCCTGATAGATGTTATAACACAGATGGAGCCCGAAAAAAACACACTTAGTAAAAGAAGCCAGTCACAAAAACTACACATTGTATGCCTTCATTTATATGAAATGTCCAGAATGGGCAAATCCATAAAGACAGAAGGTAGATTGGTGGATGTCTAGGGCTGGAGGAAATGAAGAGAGGAAATGGGGAGTGACGGCTGATGAATGGGTACAGGATTCTTTTTAAGGGGTGATGAACATGTTCTAAAATGGGTTGGTTTTGGTTATACAGCCCTGTCAATATACTAAAAATAATTGAATTGTGTGCTCGCTTCAGTAGCACATATACTAAAATTGGAACAATACAGAGAAGATTAGCATGGCCCCTGTACAAGGATGACACGCAAATTCATAAAGTGTTCCATATTTTTAGTGGGAATTGAACAATGAGAACACATGGACACAGGGAGGGGAACATCACACACTGGGGCCTTTTGGGGTGGCGGGAGTGGTTAGGGGAGGGATAGCACTAGGAGAAATACCTAATGTATATGATGGGTTGATGGGTACAGCAAACCACCATGGCACGTGTATACCTATGTAACAGACCTGCACATCATGCACATGTACCCCAGAACTTTTTTTTTTGCTCTTTTTAAAATTTTATTTATTTATTTATTATACTTTAAGTTCTAGGGTACATGTGCACAACTTGCAGGTTTGTTACATATGTATACATGTGCCATATTGGTGTGCTGCACCCATTAACTCGTCATTTATGTTAGGTTTATCTCCTAATGCTATCCCTCCCCCCTCCCCCTACCCCAAGACAGGCCCCAGTGTGTGATGTTCCCCGTCCTGTATCCAAGTGTTCTCATTGTTCAATTCCCACCTATAAGCGAGAACACATGGTGTTTGGTTTTTTGTCCTTGCAATAATTTGCTGAGAATGATGGTTTCCAGCTTCATCCATGTCCCTACAAAGGACATGAACTCATCCTTTTTATGGGTGCATAGTATTCCATGGTGTATATGTGCCACATTTTCTTAATCCAGTCTATCATTGATGGACATTTGGGTTGGTTCCAATTCTTTGCTATTGTGAATAGTGCCACAGTAAACATACATGTGCATATGTCTTTATAGTAACATGATTTATAATCCTTTGGGTATATACCTAGTAATGGGATTGCTGGATGAAATGGTATTTCTAGTTCTAGATCCTTGAGGAATCACCCCACTGTCTTCCACAATGGTTGAACTAGTTTACAGTCCTACCAACAGTGTAAAAGTATTCCTATTTCTCCACATCTTCTCCAGCACCTGTTGTTTCCTGACTTTTTAATGATCACCATTTTAACTGGTGTGAGATGGCATCTTATTGTGGTTTTGATATGCATTTCTCTGATGGCCAGTGATGATGAGCATTTTTTCATATGTCTGTTGGCTTCATAAATGTCTTCTTTCTGAGAAGTGTCTGTTCATACCTTTACCCACTTCTTGATGGGGTTGGTTGTTTTTTTCTAGCAGATTTGTTTGAGTTCTTTGTAGATTCTGGATATTAGCCCTTTGTCAGATGAGTAGATTGCGAAAATTTTCTCCCATTCTGTAGGTTGCCTGTTCACTCAGTAGTTTCTTTTGCTGTGCCGAAGCTCTTTAGTTGAATTAGATCCCATTTGTCAATTTTGGCTTTTGTTGCCATTGCTTTTGGTGTTTTAGACATGAAGTCCTTGCCCATACCTATGTCCTGACTGGTATTGCCTTGGTTTTCTTCTAGGGTTTTTATGGTTTTAGGTCTAACATTTAAGTCTTTAATCCATCTTGAATTAATTTTTGTATAAAGTGTAAGGAAGGGATCCAGGTTCAGCTTTCTTCATATGGCTAGCCAGTTTTCCCAGCACCATTTATTAAATAGGGAATCCTTTCCCCATTTCTTGTTTTTGTCAGATTTGTCAAAGATCAGATGGCTGTAGATGTGTGGTATTATTTCTGAGGACTCTGTTATGTTCCACTGGTGTATATCTCTGTTTTGGTACCAATACCATGGTTCAACATATGCAAATCAATAAACATAATCCAGCATATAAACAGAACCAAAGACAAAAACCACATGATTATCTCAATAGATGCAGAAAAGTCCTTTGACAAAATTCAACAGCCCTTCACGCTAAAAACTCTCAGTAAATTAGGTATTGATGGGACGTATCTCAAAATAATAAGAGCTATTTATGACAAATCCACAGCCAATATCATACTGAATGGACAAAAACTGGAAGCATTCCCTTTGAAAACTGGCACAAGACAGGGATGCCCTCTCTCACCACTCCTATTCAACATAGTGTTGGAAGTCTGGCCAGGGCAATCAGGCAGGAGAAAGAAATACAAGGTATTCAATTAGGAAAAGAGGAAGTCAAATTGTCCCTGTTTGCAGATGACATGATTGTATATTTAGAAAACCCCATCGTCTCAGCCCAAAATCTCCGTAAGCTGTTAAGCAACTTCAGCAAAGTCTCAGGATACAAAAATCAATGTGAAAAAATCACAAGCATTCTTATACACCAATAATAGACAAACAGAGAGCCAAATCGTGAGTGAACTCCCATTCACATTTGCTTGAAAGAGAATAAAATACCTAGGAATCCAACTTACAAGGAGTGTGAAGGACCTGTTCAAGGAGAACTACAAACCACTGCTCAACGAAATAAAAGAGGACACAAACAAATGGAAGAACATTCCATGCTCATGGATAGGAAGAATCAATATCATGAAAATGGCCATATTGCCCAAGGTAATTTATAGATTTAATGCCATCCCCATTAAGCTACCAATGACTTTCTTTGCAGAATTGGACAAAACTACTTTAAAGTTCATGTGGAACCAAAACATAGCCCACATTGCCAAGACAATCCTAAGCCAAAAGACCAAAGCTGGAGGCATCATGCTACCTGACTTCAAATTATACTACAAGGCTACAGTAACCAAAACAGCATGGTACTGGTACCCCAGAACTTAAAGTATAAGAAAAGAAAAATATCTGTGTATGAAATGCATTTGCAAAATAAAATTAAAAAATAATAATTGAATGTACATCTCAAATGGTATGATACATGAATTACATCTCAACAAAGTTGTTATTTAAAAAAAAAAAATGGGTTGCAGAAAGAACATGTAACTTTTCCAAGGTCACATAGCTATTAAGTGGCAGAGCCAGAATTAGAAACAAAGCAGTCTGATGTAAAGGGGCCACACCCTCAGCCACTCTATACACTGCATCTTTTGTAGTGTTTTCAACAAAATTATATAAAAACACCAAGGGAGACACGAGCCTAAAAGAGGAAGAAGGAAACCATCAGAACGGTGACTTCCTAGCTTTCCTTGCTCAGAGTCACTCCTGGTAATAGACAAAGGCAGGCCATGAGGGGAAAATGTCATTAAAGTCCTGATTACACTCACCGCCTCCTGTAGGGAAGGAGGCTCTTTCTTACCTTTGCAATTCTGAGAAGGGATATATTTAGGGGAGAAAAAAAAAAAAAAAACACAACAACACTTATTCCAAGCAATATGATAAACACATTCCCAGTACCACTTAAGTTATTTAGATGCATGACAAGGCGTCATTTAAACCCAACTTAAAATGAACTCTAATGAGGCGATATTGCCTTCCGTTTTACAACCTGTCACACATTTGCTTTTCTTTCATGATAGATGCTGCAAGTCTGTCAAGTAAAATCAAGATTTTTTTTCCAGTGACTGAAATGTTTATGCACATAACAAAGATATTGTCAGGTTGTGTTCTGTTCAACCGTGATTTTTTTTTTTTTTTTTTTCCAAATGATAGGGGTTGGACTCCACTGACGGAGTGAGCTGCACTCTCCAGGCAGCCTCCCTTAGGCCTGCGTTCTGGATGGAGGGGTCACGGTTATGCATTCTTCTGATCCATAATGAGAAGCTAACTGTCCAACCAATAAGCCTGGGACAAACCCCACAGGCAACAAAACTCAAAGGAGAACAGAATCTTATGGGGTATATTTAGTGGAATGAGTGGCTGTGGAGGAGTTCCTGGGTTGGAAAGGCAGGACCCATGTCAGGAAGGGCCTTATGAATGTGAACATTAGCAGGGCTTGGAGAGCCTCTAAAGGATGTCCAGTGGAGGAGAAACATTTGATACCTGAACATAATTTCTGAAAGCATTATGGAATGTCTGTTTGAGGGAGCAAGACAAGAGACGGTATAACCTAAATGGATAAACACACATAGATATGTCATCTTATTTACTGAATAATTGTACAGACTGTGGGTTATAAAGATCTGGGTTCAAATCTTGTTCTGCCAATGGCAAATATATGAGTTTGAATAATTTTTAAATTTATTGTTTCAAATTTTTACCTGCAAAAGAAGGATAAAATGATATTCCTTTCCCGGGATTTAAATGGAAATAAAAATAAAGTATTTACTCCATATCATTATGTGTTTTAAAACACAAGATAATTAGGCAATGTTGAGTATTGTTGTTTGTCCATAATGAGTTAGGTGTTGAATGATGGGAAATACAATGATTTATAGGCCAAAGAAATGATAGAATTGAATTATTGAATTCATCTTGGTGGTCTTCATGATGTCATTAGATAATTTGTCAGATGCTAACAATGCCATAGAAATGTAGTTTTTTATGGGATCAAAGAATGAACTGAAAATTCCAGAAATACCCAGAAATTTCAGAAATTCATAGAATACCTGGAAATTACACTGAGAAGAGTGAATCAATCAATTTATCAATTAAACATGCATTGACATGTTCTTTTCTTTTCAAGTTGACAAGCATTCAGCAAAATCCCACTTGGTACCAGGCACTAGTGACAGTGATAAGAATAAAAGAACATTCTTATATGTTTCAGAGATGTCAGACACATACACAGTCAAGAGTAACTCACAGAGATGGGGAAAGCCAGATTCTGCTCAATGAGAGGGGTCTGAGCAGACTCTGATGTAAGAAAGTATGAGACATATTCAGAAATAGAGAATCTTAGTGTCTGATGAGTAAAGACATATAAGTCTAGAAAAATAACTTATGACCTAATATACAAACTTTGTGCTTTATTTTTATGTATAACATGGGACATTGAGAGATATTAGAAAAATAGGATTGCCAATGATAGAACTATTTTAATTTAGATTCATCTGTCAAAAATAGATGGAATTGGAAGAGGCAATGAGTAGAGCCAAAAAGTTGCTCAACTATTACAGTATTCCAGGAGTGAGACTTTGGGAACCTGCACTACTGCAATAGGAAAAGAAAAGAAACTGTGAAACAACATAAAGGAAATACTGAATTATGATAAGAAAAGGAGATGGCAGGATGACAAGAAATTTACCCTGGTGTCATTAGTGATTAAAGTTACTTTGTAAGCTATAAAGAGTTATGCAAATGTATGACACTATGCACACCTTTCATTTTGTTTGAAAAGAAAAAGACACAGTTACACACAAAAAATGAAATCAAAATAATGTAGACACAATTCATGTTTCTTGGATGATAAGAAAAATTTACAGAGGCCAATTGACTTGTCCCAGGTTACACCACAAGTGGCAGAGTTGGAATTTGGACTGGCATCAGTTCCTCTTTGTGCCATAGCACAAGTCACTATAGGCAACTGCTCTTATACCAGCTCTAGTTGTAAAATAACCCCAGAGTTGTTATCGTTGTACACCACTGAATTGCTGTTGCTACCAGAAATTTACCTCTAAGTACACCTTATGCCTTTGTCTTCTTTACTGAACACATTGCAGTTGTCAAAGAACATCTTTTTGTATGTTACAAAGGCCCATTTGCAACAGCTCTTGGCTTACTATGTCAAAGACACCTAGAACTATGGAAACTTAAAACATATTTGCTATTCCCATGTATCAAAAATTGGAACTCACTTCATAGTACTAGTCACTTCAACCTCTCTTCTTCTAAGGCTCCCTGATTCTTGGGATTTATGAGTATCTGACAAAATAAGCTCACTGAAGACAGATATCTTTATCTGTTTTATTCAATGATACACCTCAAGTGCTAGAATGGCAACTGTCACACAGTAGAGGCTCAACAGATGTTTGTTTAATGTCTGAATCCCTTTCTTCTGGATAACAAAGATGAAAATATTTGAATATATTTATGCGATGCCAGAAATCAAGTGCTTAAACTGTTTTTCCAAGAGGCCAAGTAGAACAAATTCTTCACTACTAGATCTCTCTGAATCACTTTATAACCAAAGAAGCACTGCAAGACTATCCCAAGCATGGCCCTTAGGTAATGGTTTTATTTGTCATTTGATTCTTAGGGAGTCGATAGGCAGAAACAGTCAACCTAGATTTAAATGACCAGAGAGACTCTTGGACTACTTGCAAATGAGGGAAACTCTATTCTCTCTCTTTCCTGTTTATTATCGTCATCAGCCTCAAAGATTTCCAAGGAAGGGCAGCATGCTGTGATGGAAATAACATGGGCCTTGAGTCCAGGAAAAAAAAAACCTCTGCATTCCAGCCAACTACTCACTCGCTGTGTGACCTAGGACAAATGACTATACACCTCTGCACCTATTTACAGCATCCTCAGCTGTAAAATTTGGACTAGACTATCTATATTAAGTTGTTGCTGTTGTGAAAATTAAATATAAAGCATAAAGGTGTTGACACATAGGAAATACGTAAGAAACACTGTTTTTATTTTTACATGTGCTAATTATTTCTCTTTGCCCACATATCGCTGAAGATAAAGGTGAAAGGTAATCTAAGGGGAGGAAACATGTACCCAAGCTTGTGGATATGTGCAATTCATCAGGGTAATTGTATAGGGGGGAAAAAGCAACCTTGTGGCATCTACTCAGGTCTATTTAATGAGTCCTGTGCAGGGGATCCTGCGGCTGGCTCCTTTTGTTCATTAAAGCCCAATGGTGTGTGGAATTCAAAGCAGGGGTGCACAGTCAGAAATTCACCTTTTAAAAATAAGATCTGCTATGATTCCCTCCAGGGACTGTGGCACAGGAAGAAGTTGCCTGTTCCAGGGGCTGCCTGCTGTGTGGGAGAGTGACCATCACTGACTTTCACTTGTCAAATACATTTCTTAGTCCTCAGTATTTACTCCTGAGGGAGCCACCGCTGGGAGCATCAAAACAGAGAGGAGTTAAATAGACCACACTGGGTTTGTAGCACCACGGCTCATGCAGGGCCAGCGTTAAGCCTTCCCTTTCTGGCATTCACAGTGGGCGTTCTCTGCTTCTTCCTGCATCTCCAACTCCCTCTGTCTTAATATTCACTGGATTTCTCTCATGCTTAATTAATGCTAACTCTGTGGCCAGAGCTGGCATACACCTGTCACTTCCCTTTACTACTGTCCAGTGAGGAGCAGATGAGTGATTTCAATTTAAATATGAAACTGAGGTTCTGAGTGGTTAAATAATTTGTCCACAACTACCCAGATAGCTTTGCAACACAGGATTCAAACCTACACTGATCTCTTAAATGCTTTGGGTAAAAAATTGTCTTCAGGGGCATTAGATCTGAAACCTCTTAACCTTGACATGTTCTTGGGTTCTTACTGGGGTTAAGTACATTTGCCCTCCATGATTCTATTGATCTCTGTGAAAAGTCACTCTGATCAAATCTTTCCTGCCCATTTCTTATGAATTTGATGAGTTTTATTTTGAATTAATGTTGAAAGATGCAAACAGAACCAAGAAATGAAAAACAGGCAAGTAGCTTGGTTCCCATTTGCCCACATTCATGATAATGATAGAATGCATTGAATACTACCTCCTCCATGCTTGGTACTGCTTAAAGTTCATTATATGTGAGAATTCACTGAATCCTCATGACAGCTCCAGGCGGTAGGCACTATTACCTCAAACTTATAGACCAAAAAAGCAAAGAAACAGGGAGATTATGCAACTCGCTCAAAATCATACAGCTAGTAACAACAGGACCAGGATTCGAGCCCTAGGAGTTTGATATCAGGGGCTTAGCTAACAACTGCACCACACTGTCTCTATCTCTGTTCTCTTTTTAGAGCAACATTTGAAGAATAAAATAATATAAAGAAGGAATAGCCTTTGTTTTTATTGTTGTTGTCCTCTTTCTTTTTCTTTCTTTTCTCTCTTTTCTTTTCTTTTCTTTTTTCTTTTCTTTTTTCTTTTCTCCTTCCTTCCTTCCTTCCTTCACTCCTTCCTTCCTTCCCTCCTTCCTTCCTTCCTTCCTTCCTTCCTTCCTTCCTTCCTTCCTTCCTTCCTTCCTTCCTTCCTTCCTTCCTTCCTTCCTTCGTAAAGAGTGAGCAAAGATGGAAGTAAGAAGGAAAATACGTTAGGAGTCCATTCAGACAATGGAGTGCCTGCCAAGGAAAGGTTATTGAGGCAACATGGCTGGAGATAATTTTAAAACATATTAGCAAAGTTTATTAGGGAAAAGACAGAGAAAGGGCCTGGCGGAGCTGCCAGGAGTCATGCTTGATTATCCAGAGGCTTCCATTTGAAAGGGTTAGGATACATTGAGCAATGTCCCTCTATCTCTGACGTTGACTGCTTGCCAGCGGGGAAAAATGCAGTGATCAAAATCAGAGACCTAGTGTACACTAGGGCTACCAAACAGAAATGTTCAGATGCTAAAGTAAAAAAAAAAAAGTCCTTAAAAGGCACATCCTCTTCTGGCTCTACATGGCCAGAGGTCACTGAATCAAGACCCAGATACTGAGCATGGGTGGATAACAGCTGGTCCAGGTGTCACCCCAGCATTTCTCTTGCTGAATCTTGTCTACCCAAGTCTGCATGTGATACAAGGAGCACAGAGTCTTATGGTCTGGGAGGAAGATCCTATTCCTTTATTTGCTTAACTATGAAATTATACATACATTCATGAAGTCCTGAGACTAGCTTTAGTGGTTTCACACAGCAGTGTGCCTATGAAGAAAGCCAGGAACTTGTTAAAAATGCAGATTCCCTGTTTTTGCATCCAGAAATTCAAATTCAAAGGGTCTAGGAGGGGGTCCAGGAATCTTCATTTAATAAACGTGCTTAAGATGATTCTGTTGCAAGAGGTTTTCAGATCTCATTTTGAGAAGACCACTTAGTGGCTCTTAAAGAGATATGCCTCAGAATCACCTGTGGAGCTTTACAAAACTATGCCAGCTAGTGCTGTCAGAACGATTGTACTCAGGGTTCTGTGGAATGAGGCCAGTGTCATCTAATGAGTTCCCCAGGAAAAAAGAGTAGTGTTCAGGGATCTATTAAGGAGGGCTCTGGAGAGTGACATCTCTGAAAGGGAAGGAGATCGGGCAGAGAGATGAGCTGTGAAGCCATCTCAACAGAGGCCTTAGCCAATCCACAGGATTGTGAACCTCAGATGACCTTTTAGAGTTGTTCTTATCTGGAATGAGGGAACTGGACGTTTAAACCTCCACACTGATTAGTCATGGGAAGTGGCTCCCCCAGGGAAGGAAATGAGACCTTAGTCTTTAGCCTTTGAAATCTATATAAGGACTCACAGTGAAAGGCCCTCTGTCAGAAACACGAAGGCAGATATGAGCAGTACCTTACAGGGTCCACCACACTGAGTAAAATTTTGTTTGGTTTGGTTTTAGCCCCACTGGTGATTCTTACACATTCCCAGGCCATGAACCAGGAATGCAGATGCATCATTGGTTATGAGGAGAAAGAAATGATACTTGGGGTGTTTTCGCAACGAGGTGAGTTCTACCTCTGTCTCCCAGAGAATTCCAATGCCTCCTACGGAATTCAGACCGAGTGGCATCATTTCTCCAAAGACTGTTTTTTGACAGTTTCAGGCAGAGTTAATCACTCTGCTCTTGGAGCTATCACTTATCTTGTATAAAATTTCATGATTACATGTCTATTCTCCCTAGTAATCTGCTTTTTTTATTGGGACCATGTCATATTCATTTCTGTATCCTCAACATCTAACAGAGTCTACACATAGTGAATACTTATGAATGAATGAATGAATAATTATTTGTTTATCAGTGACTGGAGGGTTAAGAGTAGAGGCAAAGAGAAGATGATGCTCTTAGCAAACTTCTTTTAGTATCCCAGAGAAAGACATTGAGTGAGACAGATGATGCTGCCACCATCCCTTGCAACAGCACTGCCTTAAGCAGGCTTAGTAAACAAAGATTCCTAAGCCCCTCCTAGACCCTTTGAATTACAATTTCTGGATATGAGGACCAGGAATCTGCATTTCCTGGCAATTCAGCTACAGCATCTCTTAGTCTACTTGGAAACAAGGGACTATTATTTTTGTTTGTTTGTTTGTTTTGTTTTGGGGTTTTTTTGTTTGTTTGTTTGCTTTTTACTAACCTCTAGAATAAATTTCAGAAAAAAAATTTAAGTGATTCAGACTCTGGGGTGATCCTGCCTACCATCTTTCTAACTCATGTCAGCTGTGTCACCTTCTTACCTGTTACAGGATTATGTGTCAAATGAGTGCTGTGAAATGGTGTACTAGCAAGCTGGTGGCAGATTTCACAAAGCCCCCCTTTAATGATTTTAGAAAACTAAAGCCTTCCCCCACTTCCCCAGTAATCCAAATTCCCCACTAAGTTCCTTGAGCTGTCCAGTGTCACTGTGATGCATATTACTAAACCCAGCTGCACAAGTGAATTCCCAGCTGCACAGCCCTTGACTTGATTAGGTTGCAGCCTGTGCTCTACCTCCAGTCACTTGCATGAGCAACTCTGAAGCAGAACCACCAGCGATCCGCCACAATAACAGGTCACCGAGGGCTCAGAGAAGAAGGGGGAACACAATGAGTTTCACAAGTTCCTTATCCATCCTGAGACATGCCTGGGGACTCCAGTTGTTTGAGAGCCTGGTACCATTACAGGCTCCTGACGATTTATTTTAGATTTGTCCTGAGGGAGAGAGTATCAAAATTTCCTACTGATAGTTTGTATAGGTGAGTGATACTGTTACTTGTTCAAGCAGAAAAGAAGAGCTTAGAAACATAATAGGAACTTTGGCTTCTCTTGGATGTCTCTAAAGCCAGAAGTTTTCTATTATGCAAAATCCACAGTGCTTGAAACCTTCAGGTACAGGGAGAGAGCACTCATCCTGCAGCCCCCACCTAACCTGACTTCATCAAATGATTGCTTTACTATAAGACGGCATTTTAGTATAGACGATTTTCAGGAAAGAGACTAATCCCTCCAGAAATCCTATTAGTACTGTATTTGTAAATCTATAGAAAGCACTATATTTTATAAGCACAGATAACTGTGAAGACAATAAAAGTGGAGGTTGTCAAAGAGTAGTAAAATAGCTTGGATGTATATGCTAAGGAGTACTTCAAGGGAAAAAAACAAACAGGTGACAGGGAAAAGGGAGCTAAGTTTCCCAAATGTCAGATCCCACATTCATATCACCTAACTTTTCCCTCTGATAGAGTGGATGCCATCTGTATTTTAGAAATGAGGAAAGGGGGGCTACTGCAATTAAGTCAATTAGTGAGGGAATATTTCAGATTACTGCTCAATCCTCTCATCTTCCAAGCCTCCATTCAGGGAACTGAAAAGAGCAGAATCTGAAGAAAGGAGAGAAGGAACAAGAGGATAGAAGATGGTGGCAAATGTGAAATGGGCTAATACATTATGTTGCAGAAAAGTATCATTAGAATCACCTGGGGAGTTTGCTAAAATGGGGACACTTTCAGTTTCCACTGATGCACAACACAGCATTCCAAAACTTAATGTTGTAAAACAAAAACAAGCCATTATGTTTTCATGATTTTGTGAGCCGAACAGGCAGTTCTGCATCAAGTAGGGTTGACAGAGAGGCTGGAGTCTGGGAAAGGCTCAAAATAGCCTCCCTCCCCCAACTGGTACTCATTGCTTGCTGCAAACTCAGCTGGGGCTTTCAGCTTAGCTAGGTTACAGTTCCCCCAGTGGGCTTCTTCACTGTGCAGTCAGGGCTTTCTCACCGTTGCTGGCTGGGTTCCAAGAAGGAACATTCTCAGATGACAGGCTCTAGCAGGTAAGCACTTCTCATGCCTTCACTTGCTTCACACTAATGTCCCACTAGCCTAAGTCAATCAGATGGACAAGCCCCAGAGCCAGTATGGAGAACCTTATGGGGCAAGAATACTGGGAGACATGGTCATGAGACCTACCTACAGAGGGCTTCCTTTACCCCGCCCTAGACCTATTGCATAAAAATCTTTGGAAGTTGGATACAGGTTATCTGCATTTTTAACATGCTTCCTAGAATATCTCCACAGCACATCTTCCTTCCTTCCTTCATCTGCCTCCTACCTTCTGCCTTTCAAACTTGCTTTATGCTGAAATTCTTTGTTAATTCATTAATCAGCAAGGCAATAGGTTTATTGATTGCGAGAGAAAGAGGCTCATTGATCTGGAGAGAAAACAATATCAACAATCACAAAAATTCCACTAAAAAAGCTCTTTGTAGTTTAGTTACCAGTGACCTCCATGTCACTATTAAATGAACAGTCTTTCAGTCCTCATCGTGCTTGATTTCTTACCAGCATTCAATATTGTTGATCACTCCTCCTTCTTAAAATACTCTTTCCTTGTTTTCTGTGATATATCACGCACACTTCTGACTTCTTTTCTATAACTCTGCCCACTACTTCTAGTATCTTTTTAGTTCATTTTCTTGTTCCTAAACTCTAAGTGTTGGTAGTTTTCAAGGCTTGGTTCTTAGAGCTTTTTTTTCCCCTCACTCTGTACTCTCTCCCTAGGCAATCTGGCACTCACCAAATGCTTCCACCATCAACAATCACCCGTACACAAATAAATCCCAATGTTATGTGACTAGCCCAGATCTCTACTCTGAGCCGTAGACTCAAATGTCCAACTATTTTCTCTCAATCTCTCCTAGACTGTCTCAAGGGAATTCATATTTAGGATGTCTAAAACTGCACTCAATCCTCTCTTCTACTCTATCCCAACCTCATCTTCTTTATTTTGGTAACCCTTACTGTTATCTAAGTACTTCTGCAATAAAGGAGGAGTAATTCTGACACCTCTCTATTAGCCACCCACACCCCATTCAATCCATCACCACTCTTGTTGATCTTACCTACTCCAATATGTCAACCTCCCTGCATCATCTCCTGCAGCACCCTAATCCAAGCTATCATTTCTCATCAGAAAACAAATAAACACAAAAAGTTTTCTAAGTTCCCCCACCCCCAGGATCACTTTTTTCTTTCTCTTTCCACCCTCCTGATCCGCAACTTTTTCCACAGGTTTCGATCAGAGTCATCTTTTAAAAACACACCCAATCATGTCATCATTTCATTTAAAACATTCAATATCTTCACATTTATTTTAGAATAAAGACCAAAATCCTTACCATGATTCACAAGCTTGCTTCCTCCTCAGCCCCTTTGTCACTCTCCTTCTTGTTTTCTGGATTCACCTTCCCTGGCCTCCTCTCATTCCTCAAATGCACAATTATCTTCCATCTAAGGGCCCCGAGCCTCCTTTAAGAATGTCTCTTGGGTCCCATTTTCTTTCTGGTTCTTCGTATCTTAGTTCACATGTCTCCTCCTGAGAAACAAGTCTTCACCATACAAACCAGTTTGCTTCAGTGCTTCTTACTATCACACTCATAGTCCTATGAGATTCTGATTCTTATACTTAAACATTGTTTACGATAATGCATCTGTTGCATGCTTTTTATAAGAACACATGTCTCCCCCAATAGACAGTAAAATCTATGAGGGCAAGAATCATGGTAAAATAAAAATAGAGATGGGAGTTTCACTATGTTGTCTAAGCTGGACTCAAACTTCTGAGCTCAAGCAATCCTCCTGTCTCAGCCTTCCACATAACTGGCACTGCAACAAACCACCTTTTTAAACACATTATATTCCTAGTGCTTGTCACTTAATAGGTACTCAAAAATATTGTTGAGTGAGTGAATGGAGGAAGGAAGGAATAAAAATGCTTGCTAGGACTATAGTCATGCCTAAGGTGCTATCTTTAATGTTAATTGTCTGCTTCTTAGGGTCCATGATGGTCTTTCTCTGCTGGGTCTCTCTTTATATGCTATACTCTAATCTTCTAGAGTAGACCACTCCCAGCTAGGACTGCTTCATTTTATGCCACGACATTGTGTCAGGTTAGCCAGTCAGAGTGATGCTTCCTTCAACACCAGCATTTAGAGCTGCTCTGTCCAGAGTGAACCCCTCTCCTGGGCATGTTTAGTCTTCTGCTAAGTCCTAGATCTCTGAGTCTGTCCTTGCTAGAAGTTATCTGGCTATGGTGGGCATAGACCCAAGATTTGATAATGCTTCTTTCTTTAATTATTTTTTCAGACAGAGTCTTACTCTGTTGCCCAGGCTGGAGTCCAGTGGCACAATCTTGGCTTGCTGTAGCCTCCTCCTCCTGGGTTCAGGTGACTCTCCTGCCTCAGCCTCCCGAGTAGCTGGGATTACAGTTATGTGTGACCATGCCTGGATAACTTTTGCATTTTTAGTAACTTTTGCATTTTTGCATTTCACCATGTTGGCAAGGCTGTTCTTGAAGTCCTGACCTCAGGTGATCCGCCCACCTCGACCTCCCAAAGTGCTGGGATTACAGGCGTGAGCCACCACACCTGGCCTGATAATACTTCTTTACCTTGGTTTCATGAGCTTAAAAAAAGTAAAAAAGAAATAAAATTTGGTTGCCAATGTTAAGTGAGATAAAATCTACCATAACTGGATCTAAAGATAGCAGGAGACTTTGGGGACGTAGTGTTAGATGAGACCATTTTTTTTGCCTGTAAATGGAAAACATTAATATTAGGATGTATCCCATGCAAATTGTTTGAAATCTGCAGGGTATCTGTTTCCTGTTTCCAACAAAGCTCGCCCTTGAGAAGTATAAGTTTGTTTGGTTTCTCAACTTGGTTGAATTGAATTTCTGACAAGACAACCCTTGACACAACCAATTGGATCAAGCTGCTTTGACACTTTGGGATGCCTAAAGCATACTGAGGGCAATTGATCAGATTCCATTACTGTCCATTCACCTTCAGCTAATCCTTTCTGCCTTGACCTACTCAAGGGAGGATTACTGAGAAATTTGGTTGCTGCCATTCGTGAGGGTTGAGTATGTATAGACTCCTAATCATTACTGCACTTTGCACTTTTAATGGATATTTTTGTCTTGGTAGTTTCCTCTCCTCCCCTTTGCACACCCCCAAAATTGATTTGTGTATAGACTGGCTTTACACTTTGATGGATTGGAAAAACAGTGCTCAGCAGTTTTGCATTGGGGAGGTTATCTATATTTTATTAAGAATAAAAATGATTATTTAAAGGTAGAGTTCTTAGAATGATTTTACATGGCCCTAGCCAGCATGGTCAGTTCATTTGGTAACATAAACCTTTAACTGTCTCCAGGGGTGCCTCTCATTTGGTGAGCTTCACCAACCTCTGGATAGGTAGACCATCTCCAAGGAAAGGTATATAAGGTCTTTTTGCAATTAAAGGAATACAGGTTTTTATCTTTGCTGAGTTTGACAATAGGAAAAAGGCCTCAAACATCTCAAATTTAACATGCAGCAAACTAAGATGATTGGTGATTTAAAAAAATCTACTCATTCATTTATTAGTTTATCCATCTTCTGTCCACCTATCTACTTACTTATGCAAGGATTGTGTATTGAGCTTGTACCATTACCCAGACATTGAAGTAGACAGCGGAGATATAAATGACAAACAAATACACACTATGCATTTCCTGCCCTCCGGATTTCATATTTGTGAGAAGGTAGACATAAATCAAATAAACACACAGTAAATGTGAAGTTATAGTTGTGATCACTACCATGAATGAGAATAATACGGTTTGGCTCTATGTCCCCACCTGAATCTCATGTCAAATTGTAATTCCCAATACTGAGGAAAGGACCTGGTGGGAGGTGACTGGATCATGGGTGCACATTTCTCCCTTCTGTTCTCATGATCGTGAGTGAGTTTTCACAAGATCTAATTGTTTAAAAGTGTGCAGAACTTCCCTCTTCTCTCTCTCTCTCCTACTCTTCCATGATAAAACGTGTTTGCTTCACCTTCTGACATGATTGCAAGTTACCTGAGGTCTCCAAGTCATGTTTCTTTTACAGCTGCCGAATTGTGAGTCACTTAAACCTCTTCTTCACAAATTACCGAGTCTGAGGTTGTTCTTTATAGCAGTGTGAAAATGGACTAATACAGAGAGGTTTATTATTTCTGTAATAGCATCTAATAGTGATACCTGGCCTACATGTGGAAGATTGACTTAACTTATGGCCTCTCACTGTACTTAGCTAATTATTGAATGGGTGGGATAAAAAACTTTGAAATTATGCCCACAATCACAATGTCCAGCTAAGATTTTAGTACTGTAGTTGGATTTTGATAGTTGAGAAAAACTTCCTTTACTGTTAGTCTTTTGGGCTATAGCTCCTAAGTTTCTTTCAGAATATTATCCTAACTCCTCATTATACCACTTAAGGCCATCAGTTTGCTCTTCACTTCACGTACTCCCTACCTAAAAGAATCTACTGCTAAAATAATTGACTCATATTCTGTGACTATCTCATGCATGTTCCATCTCTCCCTTGCTCCAAATATTAACCTCATCTAAGGACACATATCCCTTTCTGCCTATCTGGTTTTTGGGGGGATTTTTTTTTTGAGAAAAGGAGAGAAATCCAGTGAGAATGCTGAACTTTGACAACATTTGTATAGAGACAAAAAATTGTATTCACCTCAGTCTGAAGCAGTATAACTGAGTTTGATAACAAGAAATATTACTAAAGACATCTAAGTTGGAATTGAAAATGCCAAGTGTTAAATCTGAAGAGTGAAACTGGGGCAAAAAAAATGTCAGCTGGAATAGTCTAATAATAATTATACATCATAATTTATGGAATGTTTATTATATCAAGATGGTGTTCTAATCACATTGTTGCTTTATTTAATTTAAAAGATTTTAAGGTCACAACAAACTAATCTCTGGTACAATGATACTGAAAGCGCCTCCACTACCCTGCTTTCTAATAACATTTAAAAATTTAAAGCTTCTTGAAATGGTCATAAGGTAAATGCCAAAAGAAGAAATATTTATTTTAAAAAAACTACGAAAATTCTGTAAGAAAGGCAAGATTCTGTGGTACTTGAATCAAAACTATCCCCATTTTCTCATCTCAAAACATACAAGGCTCCTTCTCTCTCTCTCAGTCCCAGTTGTAGAGCTATCTTCCTGAGAAGAGTAGGACTATATTATTTTTATCCTGACCAAAGCCTCCTAAAGTTGAGGCTAAATCCTGGGTAAGTGCAGTTGAGAGGTTGGGGCCTCCTGCTTTCTAACTCATGGAATGGAGGCTCTACTAGAAGTTCAACAATGTTGAGAATTCTAGGGCTCTGATTATTTATATTCTGGTTTGTGAAGAGGTGCTTCTGTACCAGAAGAGACAGGCCCAGAGGATCTCAGGCTGCTGCTGTTCCTC
Source organism: Theropithecus gelada (assembly GCF_003255815.1). Taxonomy (NCBI): domain Eukaryota; kingdom Metazoa; phylum Chordata; class Mammalia; order Primates; family Cercopithecidae; genus Theropithecus; species Theropithecus gelada. Next base: position 102,189,720 of record NC_037677.1, read on the forward strand.
ATTACCAAGTGCTCAGCACCGAGTTCAAAAGCGTGCCTCAAAGAGCAGCTTGCCATTGTTCCTAACCACAGCTCCAGATCTCTGGCTCAGGAGTTTTTGCCTGGCGAGAACAAGCCCATTAAAAAGATAGCTTCTAATCTCTTCCCAAAATAACTAATTTCATTTAAACAGAGTGTGGAGAAGTTTAAACCTAAGGGTGCTCTGAAGAACAGTGAAGGTTGTGATGAAAGGCAAATATACATAAATTTCCTATCTATATATTATAGTTCTAACTGATACATAAAATTAACCATCACTGTCTGCTAGCAACGAATTCTCCTAGTTTGTGTTTATCTAAGTCCTTCTCTTTTCTTTGTTTTTGAAAGATAGATTTGTTAGACGTGGAATTCATGGTTGACATAAAACTTCCCAATTTACTGAAAACAACAACCTACATATCCAGGGAGCTCAAAGAACTCCAACTAGGATAAATACAAAGATGTCCACCAACAGACACATAGCAAAAATGCTGAAAGTCAAAGATAAGGAGAAAATCTCGAAAGCAGCAAGAGAAGAATGACTCATCATTTACGAAGGAATCTCAATAAGATTAAAAGATTACTTCTCAGCAGAAACAATGGAAGGCAGCAGAAGAACAAAGTGCTCAAAGAAAAAATTTTATCCATAACAGCACAAAGAAGGTGGAAGCAAAAGTGCAATGGGCTGAGGAGATAAGAGAGAGTAAAGTAATAATTAGAATAATAATTGTTGAATTTGTAACATTAATAGATGTTACAGCCCTAGTGGCTGGGCAACAGGATAATTTGTATGGCAGATACTGTAATGAAGTCAATCACCTGCTGTTATTACTGTTATTAACACGAGACAGTAGCTGCAGGTCACTTGTCTGAGGACGAGTTTCTTCCAGGGAGCTTTTTCAACCTCATGTAAGCAGACTTCTGGTGACCGTGCCTTAGCGAGATACCACTTGCTGGTGGCTTAAACAACAGACATTTATTTTCTCACAGCTCTGGAGGCTAGAATTTCAAGATCAAGGTGCCATTAGGATTTTTTTCTGGTGAAGCCACCTTCTGATGGTGTTCTCATATGGCCCTTCCTCTGTGCAAATGTAGAGAGAGAGAGAGAGAGATACAGAGAGAGAGAGAGAGAGAGATTGATCACAGGTGTCCTTTCCTCTTCTTAAAAGGGTGCCAGTTCTGTCAGATCAGGGGTCCATCTTTATGAGCTCATTTTACCTTAATTATTTCGTTAATGGTCCTATCTCCAAGTCCAGTTACATTGGGGGTTAGGATTTTGAACTATAATCATAAGTAAAACACTTTCCTGACTTCTGTGAGTTGTTTCAGATAATTATTCAACCTGCAAAGGTGGTGGGAACCCTCAAATTTGTAGCTGGTTGGTCTTAACTGTGGGTGGCCTAAGAATACATAGCTGGCGTCTGGAGTGATGGGAGTCTTATGGAGGACTGTGCCCCCAACCTGTGAAGTGTGTACCTGCTCTGGGTAATAAATGGCAGAACTGCATTAGAAACACGTACAGAACTTCACTGCTGTGTGGATACTGCTGCATGTTGTTAGACCTAGAATGACAACGTTAGGGAACATTACCCAGCCAGCTACGATTTCTCAGTAAGGCCTTCTTTGAGTATCTGATTTCTCAATGACTGTTCACACCTGTGATGGTTTATTTTATGTGTCAACCTGACTGGGTCGCAGGGTTCCCGGATTTGGTTAAACATTATTCTGGGTGTATCTGTGAGTGTTTTCCTGAATGATACTAATGTTTGAATTGGTAGACTGAGAAAAGCAGATTGCCCTCCCCAGTGTGGACAGATCTCTTCCAATCTGCTGAAGGCCTGAATACAACAAAAGGCTGAATGAGAGGGAATTCACTCTCAAAAAACAAAAATCAAAACAAAAAACAAAGAAGAAGAATTCTTTGTCTCTGCCTGATAGTTCTGAGCTGAGACATTGGTCTTCTCCCGACTTCAAACTTGGATTTAGACTGGAACTTACAAACCATTGGCTCTCCTCTTTCTCAGGCCTTTGGACCTAGGCTGGAATATCTCAGGTCATAATCATGTTATCCAAGTCCTTATGATAAGTTTGTGTATCTATATCTATATATTTACATCTATATCTATATCCTATTTGTTCTGATTCTCTGGAGAATCCCGACTAATGCAACCATTTAATTCCTGAAGCACTAAAGCCTTTTAAATTATCAGTAAAAACTACAATATTAGCTTCTGTTTTAAAATATCTAATTAAGCTGCTCTCAACTAAGTTAATAAGCCATTTGAAAGTAAGTTCTATGTGAATTTACTATTTAGTACCCCAGAATCTAATACTATACTCTATAAATATTAACTCTAATAATATATTGCTATGCTTCAAACTATATTCAGTAATGAAGGATAAAAATATCATTCATGTGCTTTGATGATCTGCTTTGAATAATTTTAAAATCCAGGAATTTCCTAAAGGAAGATATACTTGATATCATTTTAGGGAAAGCTGACCAAAAGTTCTATATTTTACAAAGTATGAGGTTGTGCTTCTCTCAGCTCCCAAGGAACTTTCTCTTTTAACAAATTCCAGACTCATGACTGAGGCTATATTTATTTCCAAATTGTAGACCTAATACACCTTGATTTCCTTAAGCTCCGGAGGCTAGAAACCCCTCGATGAGTTTTCAGAATTAAATCGTACCTGACAGGATATTATGGAATATATAATGATGCCTCTGTTAGGAAGTGGGTACACTGAGACATTCAGCACCACAGGCAGGAAGAACAGAAGCAGCATGCTGGAAAATAAGATCATAAAACAATAAAATACCTCCCCCCAAAAAAGTCTCTTTATTTTGGTATTTCGTTTTCTGAAAGAAAAATACTGTCTCTAATTTAAAATACTTTTTTATAAATAAGGAGCTCTAGGGTCTTCTTGTTATTTCATAATTTGATGTTCAATTAAACTGGAATATGTCTGCTATTATACATTCTAATCTTCCAGTGACCCGATAAATCTACCTTTATTCTTCCTTTTGGTTATAGTAGAGATGGTGTCCCTTCACCTCCTCTTCAATATAGCAATCCTGTACATATATATACTTCTTACTTGACCTCTCACTGGGGTGTATGTATCATATCTATAGTATTGTAATTGTACGTAGTCAAAAATCTGCTCCTCTTTGAAAAATCTTTTTGTTGGCTTCTATTATACCACAGTCCTCAGGCCTTCCTCTAACCCTTGTTCATTCTTCCTAACACCAGCATGCAAAAACCTCTGGTGCTAATGCAGATCCCTCCGATAATGTTGAGGCTGAAATGCCAATCCTGTTAACATTGGGCTGAGCTCCATGATACATGGGTATTGTAGAGAGATATTCTTTTAGCATTTTTTTTTTCTTCTTTATCCTAAGCAAACCTCCCTAGTGGCTGGGCAACAGGATAGTTTGTATGGCAAGTACCGTAATGAACTCAATCACCTGCTGGTATTAACATGAGATAGTAGCTGCAGCTCACTTGTCCGAGGATGAGTTTCTTCCAGGGAGCTTTTTCAACCTCATGTAAGCAGACTTCTGGTGACCGTGCTCCATACATGGCTGGCTATGCCTGAATCCCAAGACCACTCCTATTCATCTCAAGATGCACTCTTATTAATGATATTAAATAAATTATTTATTTGAAAGAAACATAGCTTAATATACTTTGATGCTTTTCTAATCTGAAAATAATTTTTATAAATCCAGTCATTTTAAAGTGCAGATCTCATTTGCCAGTTTGCCACAAGGCCTGTTTCTGTCAGACAGCCATAACCAAATACACAAATTTGACTAATGGAATATACATGAATCTCATTGGAGATGAATAAAGAATCACTCTTAAACCAAACCTTAGCTGTTCTGCCTTAGGTATATGCCGTTTTGCTTACTTGGCAATGCTGCAAAACGGCAGTAAGAGCTTCTCTATGAGATTAACCTTTCTTTCTGCATCTGGCAGAAACAAGATGCTCACTGCAAATCTTCTCTCTCATGCATATAGCAAATCCCAATCATACCAATTCAGCTGAGAGCTTCCAAAAGCCCACCTCCCTTTGCTATCGCCATTCTCTCTGTATCCTTCCTCTCAGACTCTGGACTTGCCTATCTTAGCATCTGACCTTTCATGATCCTTCTTGACTAGGCTAACCTACTGAAGTAGACTGACCAACTGCCTATTTTTTGCTTCTTGACTAATTTTTTCCACCGGATTGAACATAAACGCCTGTGAGTAAAACACAGTGCATAAACTTTTCCATTTAAAAAAGGAACCAAATTTAAATAAAGTTCTATTAAGCCTGAATATATGAAAATGAAGGTAATAGTTGGAAATTCAAATATGGTAGTATATAAAATAGATGGAACATTAAATAAGGCGTGATATATAGCAACTGTAATCAAACGTATTTACTGTTGATAATTTTAATTAAGGAAGTCGTTAATGGAGTTGTGTATATTCAGGAAGGATTTCATGGCTTTATTTTTAGAAGCACAGACTCTCAAATTTACAAGTCATATGAATTAAATGAATCCAATGATCTACATGTAATTGAAAGCCGTCCTTCCAGTGCTGGAGAATAATTTTAATTGCAAATGTTATTAAACTGTCCTTGCAAATTTATTTATGTGAACAAAGTTCCAATAGCAGTGCTACTATCTGGTGGTTTCAATGTGTATCATATAGTCATTAAAGGCCTCCAGAAATTAAAATAAGTACCTTTTTTTTTCATTTATTTCTTAAAATATTCACTTCAAATTAGTTCTCTGAAAGCTTACAGTTTGTCTCAGTGCCCCTGACATTTACTTAATGTAAGGATCTGACTTATTTGATAGGTGGGAACCTAAGACTCAGAGTAGAAAAATGAATCATTCTGTGTCACACAGTACCTAGATGTAGTCAGCGTTGGGGGATTCTGATTTTTAGATGCAGACGTAACTAGATACTCCATATTTGCTCATACAATCTGTAACTTGAATAATTCAAATAACATTTGGAATGGCAAAGTTTGGGACATGTCTGTACTCAGCTTTCTTTAAGATTGTTTGTTCATTTTCAGAGGAGTTAGAGAAGATGTGAACAAAGCTTATAACCCAGAGTTGCAACAATCAGCTATTCATTCATTCACTTATTCATTCATTTAATATATAAGTATTGCATGGTTGCATTAATCTTTTTTTGCCCATATTCCACAACCACTTCCTTTATTGAACTCTCACTTGCCAGCCCAATATTCCCCTGCCTTAATCAATGTGGGGTCAAGCACCAGAAAACTCAGGACAGCCCCTGTAATCCAGAGCCCACTGAAAGTATTCAAACTAGACAATCCCAAACTGGCTTACTTTGCCTCCCCTAATCCTTTCCACAAAAATCACAATAAAAAAATTTGCCTGCAGTTTTCCCTTACTCCTCCTGTCTCCTGACAAACCCTGGTGCTTCCCCATGTGTTCCTGTATAGCATGGCATGACCTGTCTTCTTCTTGGGAACCATGAGTAAGAAACTATCTTTTTAGGGCCAGGCACAGTGGCTCATGCCTATAATCCCAGCAGTTTGGGAGGCCAAGGAAGGTGGATCACCTGAGGTCAGAAGTTCGAGTCCAGCCTGGCCAACATGGTGAAATCCTACCTCTATTAAAAATACAAAATTAACTAGGTATGGCGGTGCGTGCCTGTAATCCCGGATACTTGGGAGGCTAACGCAGGAGAATCACTTGAACCCAGGAGTCAGAGATTGCAGTGAGCTGGGATCACTCCACTGCACTCTACCCTGGCCAACAAGAACGAAACCTCGAAAAAAAAAAAAGAGAGAGAGAGAGAGAGAAAGAAAGAAGAAAGAAAGAAAGAAAGAAAGAATCTTTTTAGTAACAATTGTCTTCTGTTCTGTTAGCGTCACCATATGTGAATAATAATACAACCATATTTTAAAACTAGATATTGTCCTAAATGCTGGAGATTCAGTAGGGAGTAAGCTAGATGTGGCCCTAGTCCTGCTAGATTCTATAAACTGAACCAAGGGCTTTCTCTGCTCTAGTGATAGAGAGTCTGATCCAAGTTTTAAGGACCTCTTTCTGTATATCTTGCATAATTGTCCTCTTTCAAGCTTCGGTTAAGAGCAACAGGAAGATTAAGAGATTTGTAGTCAGATCTCTTAATGGTTCTTATGTCTTGCAGGACCTGGGACAGGTTATCTAAACTTCTAGCTACACACACATGGTTATCCTGATACCTGATACCTCCCCCTAAAAAATCTCTTTATTTTGGTATTTCTTTTTCTGAAAGAAAAGTACTCTCTCCAATTTAAAGTATATTTTTATAAATAAGGAGCTCTAGGGTCTTCTTATTTTTTCATAATTTGATGTTCAATTAAACTGGAATATGTCTGCTATTACACATTTGCCAAGTCCGGCAAGCTATGTTCATAAGTGAGTTGTAGTATTTCAAAACAGAAATGTTATGAAGAAATCAGGAGGGCTACAATATAACTGATCGTTTCGCAAGAGTGGGTAAAGACTGGCATCCCTGAGGCAACTGCTCTTATAAACTCTTGGAGGACTCACTGGGTCTCATAAGCACATTGAGTGTTGTATAAATAAAAATGCAAGACTTTAAGCATGCACTTAACGCACACATGAACACACACACACACACTTAGAGCCACACACACTTAGAGCTAAACACTGATAGAGACTTGTGTCTTACACATTAGAATTCAAAGAGTGTTCTTTCCACGTACGGGAATTTAGAGGGGTTAAAAAGAATACACACTCATGCATGCATGCACTCAGGTTTTCTTCAGGAAGTCTATGATAACAGTTACATAAATAAAAATGAATAATAATATAAATGTCCCTTGTCTCTAAGAAAGCAGAAGACCTTTCTGCCCATATCAATTTATGTAATACAAACATCTCGCCCCTACCACAAAATTTTTATTAGCATACTTACACCCCCAGGAAATCATGAAAAATCAGTGATCCAGAGTTACAGTGGCATACATTTTTAAAAGCTTTGTTTATCTCCCCTCATTAAAAATACCTTTACACAAAGCAATAATCCTGATGGTATGAATTAATAACTGCATTTTTGAGCTTCATTGTTCTTGTTGTACTCATGGTTCACTGATTTCCTAGGCCTGTTTTGTGTACAGTGCTATTTCCATAGTCACTGGATTATTATCTGCCTTCCAGAGTGACAGGAAAAATCTGGGTCTTCTGGGAGCAGTGGGAAGATTACTTGCACAGAAGAAGTGCATTTTTTAGTAGAACAGAAATCCAGACAGTATTAAAATTAGGGTTATAAAGTAACAAGGACAAAAGGATAGCAAAGTAGAAAATAGAGGGGATCAAACACATTTTTTTTTTCTAGTAGAACTGTGAGAAACAAGCAAGTATCGGATTACTTCATTCATATCACTTCTTAAGTTCTCAAGAGAGAAGGAGGATATTCAGTAACATACATACTCAGAAAGACAACAAGATGAGGGGGAAAGAACAGGAAATTGGGACCCAGGTAGATGAAGACCAGGATCTCTATGCGAGGACTTCCTTAGTACCACCCATCCTTAAGCAAGTGATTGCCTTCCATTTTCTCATGCACTAAAATGGGAGATAGTAATAACTGTTGCAGTGGGTAGTTATTAGAATTAAGTGAAAATCTTTGGGTATATACCCAGTAATGTGATTTCTGGGTCAAACGGTATTTCCCTTTCTAAATCTTTGAGGAATCACCACATGGTCTTCCACTAATTTACATTCCCACCAACAGTATAAAAGCATTCCTATTTCTCCACAGCCTCACCAGCATAGATACATACACGCATATGTTCATTGCAGCACTATTCACAATAGCAAAGACATAGAAGCAACTCAAATGCCCTCAATGATAGACTGGATAAAGAAAATGTGGCACATATACACCATGGAATACTATGCAGCCATGAAAAGGAATGAGATCATGTCCTTTGAAGGAACATGGATGAAGCTGGAAGCCATTATCCTCAGTAAACTAACACAGAAACATAAAACCAAACACTACACGTTCTCTCTTATAAATGGGAACTGAACAATGAGAACATATGGACAGAGGGAGGCCAACAACACACTCTGGGGCCTGTCAAGGGAAGGCAGGAGGGGAGAGCACTAGGGCAAAGAGCTAATGCATGCTGGTCTTAATACCTAGGTGATGGGTTGATAGGTGCAGCAAACCACCATGGCACACGTTTACCTACATAACAAACCTGCACATCCTGCATGTGTACCCTGGAACTTAACAAATAAAATTAAATTTAAAAAAGAAATGCCCTTTTTCCTAAATGGCAATGGTTTGGGAACAGTCACAGCATCTCAAAGCATACCTGGTTTTATAAACTAGCGTTGCCATTAAGTCAACAACCAGACAGAAGTCTGGCTGTGGCTTTCAAGTGAGTCTTCATTTTAAGAAGCTTTCCTTAGTCAGTTGAAAAGTCGAGTTTAAAAATAAGCAATGCATACAGAGGAAGGTTCTGGGCAAATCTTTCTGGAAGGTAAAAATTGTTTATTTAAATTTGTGGTTCTTTGAATATTGAGGATTTTTTTTTGGTTAAGCCATGGGCAGACCATTCTAAGAAAAGTGACTGAAACACTCTCAGGTTTTTACATTTGATTTTTCACGTTCTGAAAAACATGAAGGATGCCTTTCCCTTTTCTTTGGTTCTGCTACAATCAACTGTGTAATGGTCTTGCCATCAATTCAGACCCTGCTGTGCTTAGAAGCTTTTTCTCTCTGAGAGGACAACACTCTGGGATATGCATAAGAGCTTTGGAGATTATTTTATAAGCACATTTGATTTTGTCTAAGATGGTTTACTTGAAACCCTTGCCAGTGTAAGACTTCTCTTAGCTCCTGGAAACTGTGGTGCTTCATCACAATTCTGAATTATAAGTTATTTGAAGGGAATAAGACTGCAGTTTTCAAATGTGGGTTCATCCATGTAATAAATAAATACCTTGAGGTTATAAATCAGCTCAAATACATTCATATATATATATATATGTGTGTGTGCATGTGTGATACATGTTATACGTATTATATATATGTATGTGTGTATGTATTTATATTCTTTAAATTACTTACAAAAACTCACAAGTCTGGTGTTCTAGCAATGTGTAAAATAATTTTTTTGAAACACAAATTCAGAGACAGAAATGTATTCATCAAATTGTGTAATGGTAAGGAGAGTCATGTCATGTGTTGAATGGAGTAAAGAAAATGACAGCTCAGAATTGTGGAAAACTGTCAAGGTTTAGAAATAAAATATATTTGGTCTCTTACTTCCATATTCAAAAGGTGAGACAGCAAAATCCCTTGGGCTTTCTGAGTTTGTTCCAGATTACCTTTCTTCCAGTTGGGGAAAGATGTCAAATAGCAAATGTGGTGTTAACTAAAATATTACGTGTCTTAGTGTATTTTATGTTGCTTATAACAGAATATCTGAAACAGGGTAATTTATAAAGAAAATGAATTTATTTCTGGTAGTTATGGAGGCTGGGATGTCCAAGGTGTAGGGACTGCATGCACTAAGGGTCTTCTTGCTGATGGGGACTCTCTGCAGAGTCCTGAGGTGGCACAGGATATCACAGGGTGAAGTGGCTGCATGTGCTAGCTCAGATCTCTCTTTCTCTTCTTATAAAGGCACCAGTCCCATTCCCATGATAACCCATAAATCCATTAACTCATTCATCCATTAATCCATGAATGTATTAATCCATTTATAGGAGTGGAGCCCTCATGACCCAATAATCACCCCTTAAAGGCCCTGCCTGTCAATTCTGCCACACTGGGGTTAAGTTTTAATATGAGTTTTGAAGGGGACAACATTCAAACCATAGCATCATGTAACTGGTTTCTAAGTTCAGGATATAATGCTCAAGTAATGTTTCTGACCTAGTTCATATAAAATTCTAGTTCCTGCATTAATGGCTATAAAATATGTACCTGCCAACTTGCCAAGTTCTGGCTCTAATGTAAATGTCACTTTTTTTCTTTTTTTGTCTTTTTTTCCCTCTCCTATTATTTTCTCTTCTCTCTATCCTATGATATTCTCATACCTCTCTCATTCTGGTTCTTTCTACTTCTTCACCCATAATTACTTCTCTTTAATTGTAATAGCTATCATGCTTAGGATTAAGAGAAGAGAAGGATGAAGACAAGGGAATTGTCACCAAGAACCAACTAAGCCCCCATCAGGTTCCCTGATGTTTTAAAGATGAGCCTAACATCTTGGTCAATGCAATTAAGGAGTGTCCAATTTCTGAAGCTTCATATGCACTTAGGACAGTTGATTTACAAAGCTTTCTTGATTATAGAGGAGTCTTTTCTTGATCTATTATGATAGATTTGGCAATCTCAGATTACCCACTGAATACAGCCTTTCTACAAAAACAGGGGGTACTTTAATGGTGCGTAAGGACCTATCGTCACTCAGAACGCATGTCTTGGCCTTGTCCCTCACCTGTCCCTCACCAGGTGTGTGACCTCAGGCAGGCCCTTAAACTTTCTAAACCTCAGTTTTCTATTTGTAATATGAAGATAACAATCATAACTACTTAATAGGAGTACCATGAGGATTAAGTGAAATATTATTTCTGAAGGCCTTAGCTGAGAGATTCCCAAATTATATTATGAGATCAATAAATAATAGCTGTGTTTTTCTGTTATTAATCTAGCAATATGGTATATGCACACAGATGGCAACCATAGGATCAATTTGAGAAAAAAGCTGAAGCCAGTCTTCCAATCACAATTTTCTGTATCCTGGATTATTCTACTTCAATATTAAATCTTTCTTTCTCTCTCTCTCTCTCTGTTTCTTTCCCCTCTCCTATTATTTTCTCTTCTCTCTATCCTATGATATTCTCATACCTCTCTCATTCTTGTTCTTTCTACTTCGTCACCCATAATTACTTCTCTTTAATTGTAAAAGCTATCATATGATTAGGATTAAGTGCTTTACATGTATAATTTGTTTTCCTTAGAAACAACACAAATGTAAATGTTATATCATCACTAATTTTTAAATGAGAAAATTAGGTTAAATTTTTTACAAAGCAAGCTTTTTGCATACTACAGCCAAGAGTTGAACACCAGCTCATCTAACTAAATAGCTGCTTCCATTTCCATTATGTCATATATTTTAGTTAGCTATCTCTGCATTAAAAATACCCCAAAACTTGATAGCTTAAAACAACCCCCATTGAATTACCTCATGCTTCTTCAGCTCAGCATTCAAGGTTTGGCTCAGTTGGCTAGTTCTTCTGATCTACAGTGGATTCAACCAGGTATCTCTTGTCAGTATGTGCTGGGAGAGGCAACTCTGCTGCCCTTAGCTGGCCTTTCTCATATTTTCTCATATGTTTCCAAGTTGGCTGGGTATAGGCTAGTCTGGAATCACCTTAGCTGGGACAACTGAGCTATCATCCACGTCATCTCTTATACTCCCACAGAATAGATCTGACTTGCTCACATGATAGTGGCAGAGTTCTGAGACAGCAGATTCTAGCCCACAGGGCCTGTTGAGCTCTGAGTTCAAAACTAGCTTTCTATTTGTCTACTGAATTCTACTGGGCAAAGCAAGTCACAAAAGCCAGATTCAAGGAACAGGAAAATAATTTCCACCCCTTGACGACAGGAATGGGGAAGTTCACAACCCAAAGTACATGGGTCTAGGGAAGGAGAGAGAATTTGAACTAGTTTTGCAATCAATTTTTACACCAGACATTTTATCACCTTAGTTTCTCTCCTGCACTTTGAGTGCCTGGCTTACAGTCATTTCTCTCAAATTTTGAAAAGTCTGAAAGAGTATCAAAGTGCTTACCACTTGCCCTTGTTAGAGCAAGGAATTGCAACTGGCTGTAAGGAGTGAAGAAAACTAATGGCAAAATATCTTGCTAAAAATGAGTGCAGTGAAGTGTCTATAATAGTTGCATTACTATAATAATAAAAACAAAAAAACTTCAGAATTATTTCCCCGCCACCTGTCATTATTTTGCTAACCCATTCTATTGACATCCCCAGGAAACCCATGCATGAGGTAGCAATAAGCAAAAAACACCCACACAATAATTTGCAAACACACATTTCTATTTTTATGGCCCAAAGAGGAATACAGTTTGGGCTGCATAGCCCTATGGCAACTGAGTGCAAAGCCATAGCAGGTATCCAGTTCCAAATTTATCTTTGCCTAGAGCCCCATCTGATTTATTTTTAAGTATATTTCACCAAGATGCCCAAAGTCAAAATGTTATTTACAGTGTGGAGCTGGAAGCGGAACATACTGCATCAATTTTTCCAGAAAGAAGGGAGTTCAGAAATCCACTCTTATGAAGGTAGAAAAACACAACCCCCTTATTTGTTTACTTACAGTCTTCTTCCTACCAGAAAAGGGTTGAAGGTAGCTCACATAATTGGCTGCAAGATAAGCCACGTGTATTGGGAAATGGGAAATCAATCCTTTTGTAAAAATCCTGCCTTTGATTGAGCAGCATCTGTATGTTTAAAGAGAAAAGGGAGAAAGATTCAGCAGGTATCGATTCCAAAGTCATTATCACCCATGTTCAGTGATAACAAACCAGCTTTCCATTTCCACTCAGCATTTGTTTGAATTAACTGGAGAGTATGAAGATGCAAAACACAGTAGTTGCCTCTGTAGGGAAACTTAACCTGGACTATTGAATCTAGATCTTCCAAGAATCATTTATATTTTCTCTCTGAATTTCTCTGGGACACGTATACAATATCTAACCAAGGACTTTCTCTTCATCATTGCCAAGTGGTTAGAGTTACTAGCTAAAGGAATTTCATTCTTCCCAGATACAAGTATCTGAAATTTCAAAAGGCTGACTCTAAACACCAGTCTCTCTAAATTCTTCGTTTTCACTAGGTGTTCAATGTTGGTTTAATTCCAGCAGATGCCTGCTGCAAGTTTCATCTCACACAAAGAAGTGCCTATGATAAATATTCTTAAATTTTCTTGCTAGGAAATTTGCACGTACAGGAAGAAGTGAGGATAGTTTTTTTTTGTTTTTTTGTTTTTTGTTTTTTTTAATATAGGCTTCATTCTGACGTAGGAAAAAAACTGGTTATTAATGTGAATTTAATAAATACCTGTTGAAAACTACAATGCATCAGACACCACCCTAGGTACTATTGATTGTACCAAGATGAAAAATTAGATATTGTTCCTGAACTTAAAGAGTTATCAGAGTGGCATAGTGGATATGCCAAGGCAATGAAAATTGTGGTAAATATCACTAGAGAAACAGAATCTAAACACTGCTGAGCTCAGAATAGGGAAAGTTTGCCCCTGGTTAGGAAGAACCAAGAAAGACTTCATAGAAGAGGTGGCATTTGAGCTGGTTATCTTCTGAACATAGGTAGGATTGAGGCAGGAGAATAGGGTTGGAAGCGGGGAATCTAAGGCCAATTCACACTGACTTATTAGAACTAAATGAAAAAGAAAACCCCAAGTTTCCACACCTAAGTAACAAAAGGATGGGAGGCCACTCCCTTTGCAACCTCTGCCCCCCTTTTTCTCTATTGCAGATGGAAAATTGAAAGTACCTCTGATTGATTGCTTTCCCTATAGGCGATGTGGAATGTAACTTTGTAACTTTGCTTCAGCCTCTGATTGTGGGCCACTACTTCATTTGCAAGGAGCGTACACCAAGTGGCTAACGGGAAACCTCTAGAGGTTATTTAAACTCCAGAAAATTCTGTAACTGGGCTCTTAAGCCCCTATGCTCAGGCCTGCTCCCACCCTGTGAAGTGTACTTTATTTTTCAATAAATCTCTGCTTTTGTTGCTTCATTCTTTCTTTACTTCGTTTGTGCATTTTGTCCAATTCTTTGTTCAAAACACCAAGAATCTAGACACCATCCACTGGTAACAAGATTGGTATTGCTTAAAACCATTACCTGTTGGTTGACACAAAGTTTTTAATTTCATCTTGTGGTGCATCTCTTCCTAGGCAAAGCTAACCTACCATATAAAATGTAGAGACATAGAGGGGAACAACACACACTGAGGCCTTTTGGAGGGTGGAGGATGAAAGGAGGGAGAAGATCAGGAGAAATAGCTAATGAGTACTAGGCTTTATACCTGTGTGATGAAATAATCTGCACAACAAACCCCCATGATACAAGTTTAGCTGTGCAACAAACCTGCACTTATACTCCCGAACTTAAAAGTTAAAAATAAAATAAAATAAAATGTGGATACTATCACTGTCTTTTTTTCGTGGAATTTTCCTTAACGATCTATTCTTAGTGTGTTCCTCCTCTTAATAAAGAAAGCCTCAGTTGAGATGACACAAACAATTGGAAAAACATTCCATGCTCATGGATAGGAAGAATCAATATTGTTAAAATGTCCATACTGCCCAAAGCAATTTATGGATTCAATGCTATTTATTTCAAATTACCAATGGCATTCTTCATAAATTTAGAAAAAAAAACTATTTACAAATTTATATGATTCTATATACCAACAGTGAGTAATGTAAAAAAGAAATAGGAAAGTAATCCTATTTACAATAGCCACACTGAAAATCAAATACCTAGGAATTAACCAAAGAAGTGAAAGATCTCTATAATGAACACTGTAAAACACTGAAAAAAGAAATTGAATAAGACACCAAAAGATAGAAAAATATTCCATGTTCTTGGATTGGAAAAATCAATATTGTTAAAATGTCCATAATACCCAAAGCAATCTACAGATACAATGCAATCACTATCAAAATACCAATTGGCATTTTTCACAGAAATAGAAAAAAAAAAATCCTAAAATTTATATGGAACCACAAAAGACCCAGGATAGCAAAAACCATCCTAAGCAAAAAGAACAAAACTGGAAGAATTACATTACCAACTTCAAATTATACTACAGAGATATAATAACCAAAACAGCGTGGTACTGGTGTAAAAACAGGCACACAGACCAATGGAACAGAATGGAAAACACACAAACAAATCCACACACCTACAGTGAACTCATTTTTGACAAAAGTGCCAATAACACACACTGGGGAAAAGACAATCTCTTCCATAAATGGTGCTGGGAAAACTGGATATCCATTTGCAAAAGAATTAAACTAAACTCATATCTCTCACAATATACAAAAATCAAATCAACATGGGTTAAAGACTTAAATCTAAGACCTCAAGCTGTGAAACTACTACAAGAAACCATTGGGGAAAATCTCCAGGACACTGGCCTGGACAAAGACTTCTTGAGCAATACCCAACAAGCACAGGCAACTAAAAATTCATATGGAACCAAAGAAGAGCTTGAATAGCCAAGGCAATTTTAAACAAAAGAACAAAGCTGGAGGCATCACGTTACCTGACTTCAAACCATGCTACAAGCCTACCATATTAGTCCATTCTCACGCTGCAAATAAAGACATACCTGAAACTGGGTAATTCGTAAAGAAAAAAGAGATTTAATGGATTCACAGTTCCACATGGCTGGGGAGGCCTCACAATCATGGTGAAAAGTGAAGGAGGAGCAAAGCCATGTCTTACATGGTGACAGGAAAAGAGAGTGTGTGCAGGGGAACTCTCCTTTATAAAACCATCAGATCTTGTGAGACTTATTCACTACCATGAAAATAGCATGGGAAAGTTGCACCCCCATGATTCAATTACCTCCTACAGGGTTGCTCCCATGTTGCGTGGGAATTACGGGAGCTACAATTCAAGATGAGATTTGGGTGGGGACACAGCCAAATCATATCACCTACAGTAACCAAAACAGCATGGTACTGATACAAAAACAGACACACAGACCAACAGAATAGAGAGCCCAGAAACAACGCTGCATACTCACAACCATCTCATCTTTGACAAAGTTGACCAGAATGAGCAGTGGGGAGATGACTCCCTGTTCAATAAATTCTACTGGGATAACTGGCTAGCCATATCCAAAAGATTGAAGCTGGACTCCTTCCTTCCACCATATACAAAAATCAACTAAAAATGGATTAAAGACTTAAATGTAAAACTGCAGACTATAAAAACTCTAGAAGATAACCTAGGAAATACCATTCTGGACATAGACCCAGGCAAAGGTTTCATGACAAAGACACCAAAGCAATTGTAACAGAAACAAAAATGGACAAATTGGCCCTAATTAAATTAAAGAGCTTCTGTACAGCAAAAGAAACTATCAATAAACAGCCTACAGAATGGGAGAACATATTTGCAAAGTATGCATTGACAAAGGTCTAATATCCAGAATATATAAAGAACTTAAACAAATTAACAGGCAAAAAAAAAACCCCATTAAAAAGTAAGAAAAGAACATGAACAGACACTTTTCAAAAGAAGACATACACGAGGCCAATAAGCAAATAAAAAAAAAATGCTCATCGTCACTAATAATTAGAGAAATGCAAATCAAAACCACAATGAGAGACCATGTAACACCAGTCTCTCAATGGCTATTATGAAAATGTCAAAAAATAACAAATGCTAGCAAGCTTGTGGAGAAAAGGGAACACTTATACACTGCTGGTGGCAATGTAAATTAGTTCAGTCATTGTAGAAAGAAGTTTGGTGATTTCTCAAATAACATAAAACAGAAGTACCATTCGATCTAGCAATCCCATTGTTGAATATATACCCAAAAGAATGTAAATCATTATACAATAAAGACACAGGCAGTCATATGTTCATTGCAGCACTATGCACAATAGCAAAGTCATGGAATCAGCCTAAATGCCCATCGGTGACTGACTGTATAAAGAAAACGTACATATACACCATGGAATACTACACAATCATTTAAAAGAATGAGATCATGTCCTTTGCAGTGACAAGGATGGAGCTGGAGGCCATAATCCTAAGTGAACTAATGCAGGAACAGAAAACCAAATATTGTATGTTCTCACTTACAAGTGGGAACTAAACATTGAGTACACATGGACACCAAGAAGGCAACAACAGACACTGGAGCCTGCTTGAGGATGGAGAGTGGAAGGAGGGACAAGACTGAAAAACTACATGTTGGGTACTACGCTTAGTACCTCGGTGAGGAAACAATCTGTGTACCAAACCCCTGTGACATGCAGTTTACCTATATATGAAACCTGCATATGTATCCCGATCCTAAAATGAAAGTTAAAAAAAAAAAAATAAAGCCTCAGTAGATATGTGCTCAACTTTTATCCTAAAACCAATGAGGAATGTAGTGAAGGAAATAAAATAAAATTTCTCTATCTTTATCTTCCTTATTCAATTACAGATTTCCATCTCTCCTTCCTTTGACTCAAGCCTATGGATAGAGTCTTCTCTAGACTTGTTCTCTCTACGGTGATATAAATATCTACTTAGGTTTTAAATTTTTGGTTACTATAGTCAGTGTTCCCTAAGTAATAAGTAATATATTGGCTTTTGATTCCCAAGTGAAATCAGAGAATTATAAAAGATATAATTATGTACTCACAATAATTTCTGTCCCTAGGAGGGTATTTCTATACATCTCTCCTTACTGCTCAATGCTCAAACACTTTGTAAAACCCAGTACTTGCCATAGAGGCCTGCAGTATAGACTGGAAGCAAAACCATTCTGTGTCTATCACAACCACCAATCAAACCACATTACACCAGACTAACAAAAAAAAAATTGTTTCTTGTTATTTTTGGAAGAAGACAAAAGCAGAGTATGTTATCCATAGATTGCTGGAGTCTAGCCCAGGAAATTAAATCCTTTCAAATTTTGGTATGTACAGAAAATAGTTTTAGTGAATTATATTTTCATTTCATAATTTTTTCATTCACCTTCACTGGATTCCTTTAATGTGTCAGGCAGGTGCTATGCTCAAAAATGAGATACAAAAAAAAAATGAGTACGATGTAAAACCTACCCTTGAAGAATTCACAGGTTTGGTGGCTGCATAAATACAGTATGTAAAAATAATTGTGAAAAGTGTTAATAATATAGATGAGGGGATATTACTGTTTGATCATAAAGGAGAGCCCAATTCTGCTTAGAGAGTGACAGAAAAATCTTCAGAGAAACTCAAGGTGATTGATCTCCTTGAGAAGAAGATAGGAGTTTGATAATGAAAGACATAGAAGCCCATATGAGAAAAGAGAGGCATACACAATAATGTGGCATATCCATGGAAGTGTAAGGCATACACTAGTACCACTACACAAGGTGAAGGCAGAGTATGTTGTAAAAATATATGAAGTTGGAGACAACTTGGGGCCAGATTTTGAAATGTGCTATTGTTAGTTAAAAACAATAAAAATATAATTAAACACTGAAAAGAGCATGCTGCACAAACGTAGATGATAACAGAACTTCACAAATATCCTCATTGAAAGAAGAACTCATAGAAGTATAGAATATCTTTAGAGAGGGAGCATGAGAACGTGGAAAAGTAATACCATGGCATTCAAGGATGGAGAGATGTTGATGAAGCAAGGTTTGGCCAATGGGAACAACACAATGAGGGAGCAAGAGTTCATGAGTTAAAAAAAAAAATAACTTGGATTTAATACCATAAAGTCAGTAAATAAGGTTTGGGTGGGCTGTGAATACTGGTGCCAGACTGAAGTGGATTAATTGACAGAATGAGAATTCTGCTCCATACAGCCATGCAGGGACAAAATCTCCCTCCATGGTATGGCTCTGCCACCATCTTCTAGATCTGGCACCATCATCCCATGATTCATTCAGAGGCTGTGCAAAAGCCAGAGCATGGAGGACCACGTGGGAAGTATTACAGGAGCAAGACCCTGAAATTATGCTCATCCCATCACTTACAGTCTATCAGCCAGAACCCAATTGTATGACCTCTGATACGGTTTGGCTGTGTCCCCACCCAAATCTCATTTTGAATTGTAGCTCCCATAATTCCCTTATGTTGTGGGAGGGTCCCAAAGGGAGATAATTGAATCACGGGTGTGGTCCCCCATAGTGTTCTGGTGGTAGGGAATAAGCCTCACGAGATCTGATGGTTTTATAAGGGGTTGCCTCTTTCACTTGGCTCTCATTCTCTCTTGTCTGCCACCATGTAAGATGTGCCTTTCATCTTCTGCCATGATTGTGAGGCCTCCCCAGCCACATGGAACTGGTAGTCCATTAAACCTCCTTTTCTTTATAAATTACCCAGTCTCGAGTATGTCTTTATTAGCAGTGTGAAAACAGACTAATACGATCACCTATACCTGCCAGGGCAACTGGAAAATGTAATGGACCTGCACACACAGGAGGAAGAAGAAATAGGAATACAAATAGTAAGCACACAGCAGTGTCTGTCACAGCTGTTTTTCCTTATTCTTTTATAGAATTATTTTTAAAAATTGTAAGCAAAAGAGACATGTAACAGGGAATTTTCAGCCTTTGCATGTGTTTTCTTCCTTATTGCAGCTTATCTCTTGGGAGAGGCACAAAGATTATTCTGCTTAAGAACAGAAAAACAGCAACAGTTTTTTTTTTTTTAAATCCCATTTGCTTTCCAGTTGGAGAAATAAATCTTTACATGTAGCAGTCAAAATTCTCAGGCCCCACCCATGGTACAGTATTTGGATGAAGTTTAAAGGAAATAGAAACAACAACAAAAAACCCGCTAATGATAATTACGACGGGACTTTCTTGCCAGAAAAAGATACAAACATCGTCAAACATCATAGTGCTACAAACACCAGCTATCCAGATACCGGCTGGAAATTTCATTCGCATTAGAGCCAAGCATCTGACAATGTCAGTGGTGGAGAAAGAAGTGAGGGTAGCCACCCCTCTGGATATAAGTATGGCCAACAAAGAAGAATGTATTGGTGTCTGTGGGTATGAAAACTGTGGGAGAAAGTGACCATGTCAGTGGAGATTTTATTGTGGGCAACAGGAGAATGAAGAGCAGATTTCAAAACACTCACAGAAATGGAGGATTTTGTAACTAGTGGTTATGACAGGATGTGGCTCAAATGGAATAGAAGATTAAAAACTGAAAATCTGACCATATAATCCATCACAAGTATTCCACACTAGGAAGAAAAGAGAGAATCAGCTAAGAAAACCAAAGCCACATCTTGGGGAATTCTAGGTGAGTTCCATTAAAAATGGGAACTCTACAAGATAGAAGAAAGGACTGAACCTAAAAAGGGATACAGATCTAAGAGAGAATCAGGGTGCGAAGGACTAAATTAACTGGGATTTCTGTAACAAGCAGGGCAACAAACTAAAAAGAAAGAGAGACAGCCCATCTAGTGGGACAGAGCAGTATATTTACCTGTGACAGAAAGAGACACACCTACATATTCTTAATTTTCTAACCTTTTCCAGATATTTTTATCCGCAGCTGGAAAAACTACAACAAGCATTGATTCTCATTATGAGAAAGAAACAGAAATCCAATGTAGAAAGAGAAATACTTTTTTGTTTTTCAGATTTTTAATTTATATTTTTTCTTCAACTTTTAAGTTCAGGAGTACATGTGCAGGATATGCAAGTGTGTTACATATGTAAACGTGTGTTATGTTGGTTTGCTACACAGATCATCCCATCACGTAGGTATTAAGCCCAGCATCCATTAGCTATTTTTCCTGATGCTCTCCCTCCCCATGGCCTGACGGGCCCCAGTGTGTGTTGTTCCCCTCAATTTGTCTATGTGTTCTCATTGTTTACCTCTCAGTTATAAGTGAGAACATGTGTTTGGTTTTCCATTCCTGCATTAGTTTGCTGAGGATAAAAGCTTCCAGCTCCATCCATGTCCCTGCAAAGGACATGATCTCATTCCTTTTCATGGCTGCATAGTATTCCATGGTGTACATGTACAAAATTTTCTTTATCCAGTCTATCATTGATGAGCATTTGAGTTGATTCCATGTCTTTGCTAATGTGAATACTGCTGCAGTAAACATATGTGTCCATGTATCTTTATAACAGAATGATTTATATTCTTTTGGGTATATACCTAGTAAGGGATTGCTGGATCAAATGATATTGCTGCCTCTAGAACTTCGAGTAATCACCACACTGTCTTCCAAAATGGTTGAACCAATTTACACTCCCACCAAGAGTGTAAAGCATTCCTTTTTCTCCACGATCTCACCAGCATCTGTTATTTTTTGACTTTTTTAATAGTTGTCATTCTGACTGGCATGAGATTGTATCTAATTGTGATCTTGATTTGCATAGAGAAATACAGCCATAGTAAATGAGCTTATGTCTCCAAATCCAGAGAGTATTAATTCAAGGGTGTGGAGAAAAATTAATAAATGTTTTCATGTTGAAACCGTCAGTAATTTGTGATGGGTTTTTGAGTTTGGAAAGAAAGCCCCATAACTGAAAGTAGGAAAAAAAAAGTTTATTTTTAAAGGGACAGAAAAACAGATCATGGGGAAGAAATCCTCATTAGTTTGCTAACAGCCTACTGCCAAATTTTAGAACATATAAACAGATGTGTATATGCACTTGAAAAAGAAAACTGCATTCATTTCAGTCTAGCATATGTTTATTCAGGATAATATGTGCCAAACTATCTCCTTTCTGTTAAGTGGTATTGGTAAGTAGTATGGTTGCATTAACCATATAGAAGTCTAACATGCAAAGAGAATTTGAGGGCAATACCGACACATATGGAAAACGTATTTTAGTTTTTACTTTTCAATTAAAAACAATTCATCAATCGAACAAGGCAGAAATATATAGTTCCTTGTAAATAATTTTATATTATCAGTGAGTCTAAAGACTCCTATGATTACCTCAACCAATTCTGTTCTCCTCAGCCCCTTCCTAAAAATGATCACCACTGGAAATTGTATTATTCCATACCTTCTCCTATTTGTTTACACACACATACACACACACACTCACTCATAAGTGGATAAAATAATATTTTGAGTAAATTTTCATTATTTCTTCAATTTATTTACACACACACTGAGTGGATAAAATAAATATTAATATTTTGAGTAAATTTTTATTGCACAAAATATGTCATATTTTCTTAAAACTATTCTGAATCTTTTATTCAAAAATACTAACACATATTTGTCAATGCATAAATAAAGATCTAAGTTTTTTTTTACTGAGTTCTGCAGAATATTTCATTGTATAAAATATCACAGTTTATTTCATCAGAGTACTATAAAACCTGTTTCTTTTCTTTTGGGTTTTGTTGTTGTTGTTGTTGCTGTTGTTGTTGTTGTTTGTTATTTGGGTTTTTTTTGGAGGGGGTGGGGGACAGAGTGCAGTGGCGCGATCTCAGCTCATTGCAACCTCTGCCTCCCGGGTTCAAGTGGTTCTCCTGCCTCAGCCTCCCAAGTAGCTGGGATTACAGGTGCCCACCACCACACCTGACTAATTATTTGTATTTTTAGTAGAGACGGGGTTTCACCATGTTGGCCAGACTGGTCTCAAACTTCTGACCTCTAGTGGTCTGCCAGGATCAGCTTCCTAATGTGCTAAGATTACAGGCATGAGCCACTGCACCCGGCCAGATTGGGTCATTTTCTTTGGATAAACTAGCCTCAAATAGTCCTGTGTTTCCATTTGTCTGATGTGTTCTATGTTTCCTTTTGAGAGCTACTGAATTGCTTTATCTCGCATGCTGGCAAGTCCTACTCTCAGGACTTTTCTCTACAAAAATAGTCCATCATTCTCAATCATGAACATAATCCTGTCTCTTCTTTCCTCATCTGATATGATAATTATGAGACACATACAGGCCAAATTTAGGAACATAAATCTCCTAGATCTCGTGAAGTCTAGGATGGCTAGTTTTTCAAGTTCAACTTGAAAAACAATGTATTTGGTGTTTCCATATGCCAAGAAATAGTAGAGATATAACACTATTCTAGAGGAGACTGTCTTTCATTCATTTGTACTTGCATTTTTTCAGTCAACTGACAGTGTTGAGTGCTCACTTTATGCCAGACACCATTCTAGTCAACAGATATGCAGCCATGCAGAGACAAGTGTGTTCTCAAGGCACCCATCTGTCAGGTTGAGGATGCTCTACAATCCGCAAGCAAACAGTGAATGAGGTCACTTGAGATAGTAATAATGCTTCAAAGAAAATTAAATAGGTAAAAGTGTGATAGTCACTGGGAGAAAAGGAAGTAAGTGTTCAAATAGCAACAGTAATAATAGCAATTTATTACTATAATAGTGTTTAACATGCAAAGATACTCTTTGAAGAGAGTTACATTGACTAATCATCTAATTCTCACAAAAGCTCGGTGAAGTAGGTAGAACTTTTACTCTTCCTTTATAGAGGGGGAAACAGAAGCCTAGAGACATTAAGTAGCTTGGCAGGGTCTCACAGCTTATAAGAGACTGAGATAAGATAGTAAGAACTGCCTCTAGAGAAGGTGATATTTGAACTGAAACTAGGATGACAAGACGCCATCCATGAAGTCAGAAGGAAGATCAAGTACAGATTTCTATTTCTGGAATGAAAAGGTCAGAATGGAGAGGTTTCTTGGAATTTCTTCATCAAACTGTATTTCACTGAAGCAACTTTGGGACGTCATATTTTTTGCATGAAGTACTGCCAGCAAACGTAAGTTCCCCAAATTAAAAAATTCTGAAAGTTAGTATTTCTGGTCTTCTCCATGGTGGCCTGGGACTCTGTGGGACCATGGGTAGTGGGGAGAAGTATAGGGTCTGGTGCAGTTGTTTTTCTAAGATTCCCATTCTGAACTAGAGTACTGGGGAAATAATGGGCGTTTAGAATTAAGTAAAGCATTATATCCTCACAGAAGAGGTGGAGAAGTTAGGTAGACTTTCAGTGGTTCATCACTATACCTTGAAAGTGTATGTTTAAAGTTCAATAACTACAAGTAAGTTAGTCTTTAGTATTATGCCTCTGGGTTCTATCTTTGTACTCACCATAGTCAGCGTTGAACAATTCTTTGAATAAAGACATAGAAATGTTACGAGAACTTTGGAGTGTCATTGTTCTGGCAGGAAACCTATGGCCAGTGGCGCCTTTGCCCAAGTTTTGCTTGGGCCTGCTGGGCTCATTTCACCCACTTAGCCTGGCAGGATGAGCTCAGTTCATGCTACTGGCCCAGGTCCCACGTCTGCCAAGGACGAGCCAGGCATGGAACAGTGAGAGGTGTCTGAGCGAGCACGGGGTCCAGCCACTGTGCACATGCCAGCAGCTGCAGCAGGGTAGGCAGCTCCAGGTGCCGACATGGACACCAGCCCTCTACAAGAGTGCAGCCAGACCAGGCACACCACAAGCAGTTTCCACAGCTGGCACCTGGGAACATGGTGGCACCTAGCAGCTTGAAGACACCAGGAGCCACAGGACTCAAAGAGAGAGTCACAGCCTTGACTCAGGGAGCTCTCAGGTCTGGGCTTCCCAAAGGGATATAGCTCTTCTCTCCTATTTGACTGCAACGTGGTGAGCAAGGGCCATGTTTCAACCATGTCTGTGTTACAGTTATTTTAGCCTCATTTGGCAGGTCCCGAGTTCTTGTCCCGTGCCCATGAAGAATGAGGTACTCAGCCAAATGGAGGGTGAGCAAGATGAAGAGGAGCTTTATTGAGCTACAATAGCTCAGAGCGGGGCCTGGAGTGGTAAGTTCCTCTCTGCAGCTGGTTGTCCTGATGTCAGCTTAGCTTTGACTGAGCCTAGGGCTTTTATAGGTCTCAGAGGGGAGAAAGTGGGCACCGAATGGTCCATGGGCAGCCATAGGCAGGCTCAGAAAAGGTACCACAAGTCCCCACTCAAGTCCATGGGACTGGCAGCCTGGCCCCAGCGTTCAGGTGCCCCCAGGCCTGAAGGTGGAGCCTTACTGGGAGCCCTCCCCATTCTGCCCAGGAATCTACCTCCTGCTGCCATTCATGGTGCCTGGGCTTGGCCTGACTTTGCTCCAAAATCTGAGTGGGTATTGACAGCAGGGAGAAGCCAGGCAATGGGAGCAGGCACTTCTGAGCCAACAAGGGCAGGATTGGGTGGGGCCTTCCTTGGCCCCCAAGAATGCAGGGATGCCTGGGTCCACAGCTGTAATTTGGGCAGCTGAAGTGGCACCCAAGGAGCTCCTGCCCCCATCTTGGAAGGTGCACAGTTCCTGCTTGTTCCCAGTACATGGAGGCTCCATGGAGCCTGCAGCCCCAGCCTCACCTCCCTGCTGCAGCTGGTGTGATGGCAGCAGCAGCTCAAGACAGCCCACTGCTGCCATCAGAAATATTTTATTAAATTTGTGAATGGCATAAAGCTATGATTAAGTACAAATAGGGAATGACAGAGTCAGAATTAATATGAATTAAATAGACTACAATTAAAGGTCATATTTATAATATATAATCTAACAGTGGAAATTATGAACTTGTCTACTAAGTTAAACTACATACACACATATATACACGTGATTGTTTCTGCATGTATGTGTGTGTATACTTATAAATGCATGCACAGAGAAGGATAGATTTCCTGACTTAATATTCTTCCCAGATGGATGCAGAGTGTGATGCACTGTTAGAAAGGTTACACGTCAGATCCCTCATTAGTACTGAGTCTGCTGTAGTTCATTTTAAGAAATGGTGGTAAATAAAAGAGAGACCAAGAAGGGCCACAGTGAAAATAAGGGTGCTAGAAATGAGCTTTTATATTGATAATCAGAAGAAACGGTACAAAACTTAGCCTGGAAAAAAAAAAAAAAGAAGTTAGAATGTGAGAGCTGTCTTTCCAAACATTTTAAAGCTGTTTGGCAAGACAAGATACAGAGTTCAAGGGAAATGGCAGTGCTTAAATCCAGGTGTCAATGCATTTTGTTTGGCCACTAGTATTAGCCTACATAGGTTTCAAATTTGAATTTATTACCAATATTCAAAAACTGGGATTTTTAATGTATGAATCTAATTTCCTGGTCTTTCCTAAAGAACCGGAAAATCTGATGACTCTAGGCCACACTTTTTCACAATAATTACCAGGGCTGGTAGCTCCCTTAGAAGGAAAAGGCATATTTCGTTTCACCAAAGTCTCCCTCCCCCCCCACCTTTAAATATAATTTATTATTTTATGCCTAAACCAAGTCATTTATTTAATTAATTATCTTTCAAATCTTTAGTATTCATAAAGCAGAATCAAGGCAAGCCTTGGCAATTTTAGTGAGATATATTTCAACTCAACTTAAAAAAAAATTTAGATTTGCCCAGTAGTGGAGCAAAACACCTTAAGAGTTAGTAAGCTTCCTGACAATAGAATTAACAAAAGAGATAATGGAAGAAATATGCAATGGATATTTGGACTGGGTCTGTACTTAGGTCAAATAGTCAAGGCAGCTCTTTCCCTTGTTCTATTATTCCATCCAAAGTCAGAAGAACACATAATAGAGAGAGAAGAAAACAAAATGTTGACAGCAGAGGGGGTGGGGGGGAGAGAGAGAGAGAGAGCGCAAGCCACTAGGACATAGGGAGAAAAATAAACAAGTGAAGGTTACCAAGAGTGTCTGAGAGATAGTGGGAACAAATGAGAGTCTAAAAGATGGCTCCACATTTCAGAGAGAATCGTAAACTTATGCACAAAAATTGCAATTAAATGAGGTGTATCCTGGGCAGCTGTCTTCATGCATTAGATGGCCAACTGGAAAAGTGAAAAAGTAGATTTCCTTCCTTTTGAAAGCATCTGTACCAACTCCTGAAAGGTTGGTGTCTCAAGAATCTCAAATTAATTTAGCATAGGTATTTATAAAATATGCGTGTCATGTCATTTGTGACCCAGGATGGATTAAGTCTGATCTGTTTTTATGCATTATAATTACTAAATAGTTTTGTGCGTTGCATGTTTCCCTTAATTATAAAGGCCACCAAACAAGCAGGCAAATAGATTAGATTTCTCTATGCCCCTTCTTTGTTTCTTAGGTTTAGTCCTTTGAGGACTTGCCGTTCCAGGTCCTTCCTTACCATCAATGCTCATCAAACTGTGTTCATCGCTAATGCTTAAGAAAAAAAAAAAAAAGAAAGAAAGAAACAGCTCTATTTAGAGACTGGGAGATTATGAAAATCTATGCAAATTCACAGAAGAGTGGGAGGAGAAGGGGAAGAAAAGATAATTCCCAAAGAGGTCAGTTCATTTATCTGTGTCTTCCTGCTGCATACACATTGCAGAAAGCTCTTGGGTTTAAAAGCCATGGCTAGTCAGCTTGTTCACTGCCTCTCTTTTCATCTCTTTAAGATAACCATGTAAGAGCAAAAGAAATACCTGGAAATGTTGTTTTTTCTGACATTTTTCTCAAATTACAGTTAAAACTTTTTACATTTATATCACATCCCTTTATATAGAGCATTATCAGGGGAACTTGTTAAAAAATATAAATTTCTGGGTCCCTTTTTAGATGTACAAAAGCAGAGTCCCAGGGGAGTGTGAGCTGAGAATGTATATTTTCAAAATTTAATAGAAAATTCTGATGCACATACATATGTGACAATTACTAATATATAAACACCCTTTGTTTAGACAATGTTTCAAGATTCTGTTAATGGTATTGGGATGATCAAAAGTAGCAATATAGAGTAGAGATGATGGACTTCTATTGTTTGTTGGTTATAGCTTCTGACAGCCCTGGACAAAATTGTCAGCTTTCAGCACCCTTGGTAAATAAATTGATTGCAATCTGATGAAGGGTGAAGAGGGGAAGGTAGAAGTTGTTTTAACCTTAATAGGGTACCTTAGTACCCAGATGCTTTGCTTGACTGCCAACCTGTAATCTATAATTGTCCTAAAAGCTTGCTCTGAAGCCACCCAAATAATGACCTGGGAACAGCTTACAATATCTCTAGTCACGCTCTTCAGGGAAGAAGAGGAAAGCAGCTTTTTTCTGGAGAGGGAATTGAGTACCATTCAGCGGTACTGAAAATAGGAAAGAATTATGACACAGGTAGTAAAGCATGATAGATGGTTTGGGGAAGTCCAGTTGGCATTTTTATTTACCCTTTCCCATAACAGAACAACAAGAGGGCACTCACTCAATTGGGAAATCAAAAAGCTGCATGTTTAAAACAAATGAAAGGAAACTTCACAGCTTATAATGAACTCAAGACACTGGCTGTAGATTGCCAAGGAAGATTACTGAAGCAATTAAACATTTGTGTGCAAATGAGGATAGCATTTTACAACCCAAGTAGGTAGAAAAATAAATTCTGTACTTCTGGCTAACACTGGCTTTTTCTTTAAGAAGTATCTATTTTTCTACCTAAAAAAGAAAAGCTGATCTTCAGCTGGATACAAAAAGTGCTATTTCTCACTCTAGCAGATGATGAAATGCCCTCGCCTGGAATCATCGAATCCATGAGAACAGGGTTGTGTTGGGACTTTCCAAGACTAGACCACCCTCACGTTTGGAGGTTGGCTGGAAAGGACTCCTGGGACTCAGCATATAGTTGTACTTACAGCTAAGATTTATTATAGCAGGATAGTATTAAGGATATACAGCTGCATCAAAAGGGGAAAAGACATAGGTGGAGTTTGGTGGAATCCACGTATAGACTTCCTCATGTTCTCTCCCTCCCATGAAGGGTCACACAGAGCACACCTTTCCCCCCAGCAATGAAAATGCAGCAACATGTTCATGATGTTTCTACCCAGGAAAGTCTATTAGAGAATCGGCATCCAAGGTTTTTATTGGAGGCTGGTCCCAAAGGCACTGTCTGCCTAAGAAGTACCAAAATTTCAGATGCCCAGAAATAAAGCAGGTGTTCAGCATAAACTATATTGTTTGCACAAACAGCCTGGCACAATGATTCACCCTTCTTAGTTAGCTCCTGACTGGGAATACTCCAAGAGCCACATTCTCAGATGCCAACCAAGGGCCAACCCCTTGCAAGCAAGTCTTTTTAGGGCTGGCAGTCTCAGACCTTCTGTGTTAACTCTTTTCTGCACAGGGGAAGATGTGTTATGACATTGGGGTTAAAAGAAATCAGTGTTAATTAGTATAGATTTCACACCAGAGCAAAATGAATCACTGACCAATCCGAGAGAGCAAATTAATTTATGGTTTTAAACTATGGATACACACATGGTAATCTATTTCTGTAAAACTTTGTTTTTTAATTTTGCTCTCTATCAATTGGCTATTCAATTTCTGCCCCCCCTACCCATTAAGCATTTGTAGTCTGACATTAATTACATTAAAAAATTGGAGCAATGTGGAAACTCCAGAAACCCAGGGTTAACATTTGTCCACTCAATTGTTTCTTTCTTATGTTAAAACTAATACGCCTTCTCAGAAAGATGACCTTTAAAATTGCTTGATATACTACCATAAGCACCAGCATACAAATGCTTCATGAATTTTCTCCTTCTAAATGTGTCCCAAGTCTCTAGGTCTTGGTATTGAAGTACCACCTTGGCTCTACTTCAAGATTAGAGAATGAATGTGGGAAAATTGGAGATGAAGGTAATAATGCATTTACCTCTAAATATAATTTAAGTGGTAGTTTTGCCCACTGAAGAATAAAGGTTCACTAAATCCTTTTTAAAAGATGATTACCTCTCAATATAAACCACTACCTCTAGATATAAACATGTTCATCTGAGTGAAATCGAGAGCATAACTTACAGTATCTTAGTATCTTGGATCGTGTCTTAAGCATAGTTAAAACTCATTGGAAAATGGTTAATTTGAAATAAATGCATAATTTAAAAAAATTTACACTTCCTATTCTAATTCAGGATCTGGAAGCCTCAAGTCTGGACTAATCCAAAAGCCAACTTTATAATCTTCCTACTTCTAAGATCTACCCATCCAATATTTTTCAAGTGAATTTAATCATTGCCAAGTGGATCTTCCCAAACAGTCTGCTAATGTTATTCATTGTCCCAAAATCTTTCTGATAGCTTTCTTTCACCTTGAGAATAAGTCTCTACAGTCTAACCACTACCACTGCCCCCAATTTGGTTGAATTTAACTTTCTGATTTAAGAACAAATCAGTTGTATCATCTATGATAGCAGTGTTGAAATTGTAAATAGTTTGTTCTCTCTTGCCTCAAAGGGTAAAATCTTACCCTTTCTAGATATTCAAAGACTGTTGAGGTCTTCCATATTGGGTGCTAGTGGTTCCCCATTGGATTTTTTATTGTCTTGATGAGGGAGGTGTTCTTCAGGCCCTCTTAGGAAATTTAGTCGTGTTGGTTTCTTTGCTCTCAGGTAATTCATTCTAAGAGGCTGTTGCAGTGTCTTCACCTCATTTCCTGGATAAGCCACCACCCCAACAACACATTAGAATAGGCTCCAGGTGTGTCTGCTGTGACATTAAATTCTGAGTCATAGAAGAATGTTCCCATGTAATACTCTCCCCTCTTCACCCTCATAATCCACTCCTACACTTGTCCCTGGATCAGCCAAGCCCTGCAGTTATTTTGGCAATCAAGCTATTTTCCCTCCAAACAGGGATTATATTTTCCTGTTCAGGTTATGTTGAAACTTGTCCTTCATTAGTGGTCTGAAGGCCATGAGTAGGAGCAGGGTAAAGAGGTAAAGAGATGAGGTCTACTTCTGCTAGGCCCCTGTGTCAGAGCAAGATGGAAATTTAAGATTCTCAGGCTTGTCACTCAAGTGTCCTGAGTTCAGATTACAAGTACTATGTCCTGCTATAACAGCCCTGATTGTATAACCTAAGAGACCAATTCCTATTAAGTTATATGTTCAGTCTCCTTTGCAGCTCTGCCACCTCTACAATTAAATCCTGGGTATGAATTTGAGCCCAGTCTGCTCTCATGCTGTGGGAGATAAGGATCTCTTCAAACACTGCTATGGATGTCTTCTGATTTTCATAGCTTGTCATTTTCTTTATTTAAGATTTCCAAAACAACCATGTTTACATTCCCGAAGGTCTTTACATTCCTGCATTACTATATAAACTAGTACTTCACCTTCCACTGCGCCATCATCCCAATCCATCACATGTGAGTATTATAGGAATTTTGTTGCTAGAGCATGCCAGGAGTTATTATTCTCAATTACCAACATCACTGGAGTCTTTGTTATCATTTGAACAAGGAATGATCTGTTTTTTTTCCAGAATCCCACAATTAAAAAGAATCTAACTTGCAAGATTCTGAAAGAATACAGGAGTTATTTTGCATAATCTTGAATCATTGAATATCTTCCACAAATATCAGTTCTCTCTCTCTCTCTTTTTCATAGTAGATGCTCCATAAAATTTTTATATTAAATCAGCACGGTCTTAGGTTTTCTTGTTTGCTTCCCACTTTGAATGTTCTGGGGAAAAGCAAACTAAATGAGCTTAAATGAAAAATAATTTATAAAATAAATATGGATAAAATATGCATGAATCTTCATTTTGGAAAATATAAATACACTCCCTGCCAGTATCAGTTTTAAAGTAAGTCTGTTTTCCATAGATGTCTGTATCACAGAGAGATGAGATTTTCTGAAACACATCCGAGGCAGATACATTTATGGAGAAACGTTTATCCTCTTTCTTGGTTATTCTGTCCAGGTCCATAAAATTGGAACTGTACCATGTGGGAAGTATGAAAATCTTGTTTCTGCCTTTTCGATGACTCATTTCTGCCCAACAGAGGAGGAATGACTTGAGTGGTGGGTAATACAGGGGGAAGAGTTCTGAGCATTGGCAGCACATTCTCTCCACCTGTCTCTTCTGGATCTTCCTGCTTGTTAACTGGAAATGGAGTCTTTTGCACGGACTTAGTAGTCACTTTTGAGGTGATAGAAATGGTGCTGAGGGTGAAAGCTGAGCTGGTTGGGAAGTTGAAATACAGTTCTACACCTTCTGAGCCTTTGGCTGAATGGGTGAATATGATCATTTCTGTAAAACTAACGAATCAACTCTCAACCTTCATTGGTTCCAATATTTAGACTAGAGTCTGTCAAAGCAAATTGAGAGTCTCAGTCTGAGTCACTGTGTTTTTACTTATAAACTATATTTATAGAAGAAGAAACTGCTTTTAGCTATGTTACCATTTTTAAAAGACTAAACACAGTCTCTTTAACATATATTTGAATTAATTAGAGCTTGATAACAAGGTTATGAAAATTTAATTACTACCAAAGTTTTGGTCAGTAAAGTTAACTTCTTATGAAAAGCATAGATTAATATAAATGGATGGTTTTCTTCATAATAACTTTGGGACTTTTTATAACAAATTTTGATCTTATGTTTAGAAGTCAATGGTTCTCATTTATTTAAAGAAACTAAGACCTTTGTGTTTCTTAGTTAAAAGTCAGAGAGAAATGCAACTTATGTTTACAAGATACAAAATAAATATAAATTTATCTGAAGTTCCATGAAAAGAGGTATGGAAATATATACCTGATCTTTTTCTCTACTGATCTAACAAGATATAATAACAGCCCGGGATTGCTTCTCTAAGAACTGTGTCAACATTTTCACATATTTTGATGGCTTCATTAACAATTTCTTAGCCAACAATTGAGTCTCTAATCTCAATTATTTTTCTATTCAGAGCAGAATTTTAAATATTAAGTTCACCATTTCTGTTTTCACAGGGGGCAGCCTGATTCTACCTTTTCTGTCTAGGTTTTTTAGCAATAAAGATTTAAAAAAAAAAAAAGATTATTTCTTAAAAGATCCAAAATCTCTTAGGAAATAGGGGAATAATGGGCAACTCAGGAAATCTATGTTACTATATCTCATAATAATGACCTTCGAAAAATTATCTGACCAAAAGTAATTCTACAGGACTTTGAGAGTATTTCCGTGTTTCATGACATTTTTAAAGATGTGAATCTATCTCCAATTTTCTTTTCTTTGTTCTTCCCCATGATCTGTTTTGCATAGAGGACAAGATCCTGATTTATGGTATTGTGTTCTAGTGATTTTTGTTTATGATTCCCTCCGCCCCCACCCTGGGTACGAGGAAAGCTAGTAGAAAAGACCTAAAATGTCATTGGTAGGTGCCACTTTAGATATCATAGCTTAGACAGAAAATTCTTTGCAGTTATACGTTTAAACTTGTAAAATACAAATTAGACTTCTCTTGGCCATTTTTGTACCTCTGAAATTGTAAACAGAAGTGGTTTTTTTTTTGTTTTATTTTGTTTTTCCTTAGAAGCAGGCTGGGATCTCAAAGGCATCAATGCATTTATTGGTGAGTTCAAGGAGATTAAAAACTGTTTAGGCTGTCCATCTCCAAATACTTTTTTTGTTTTTAAATTAAGGTATAATGTGGATATATAGAAAAACACAGATCTTGAGTGTACAGTTTGATAAGTTTTGACAAGTGTACGCACCCTCGTTACTACCACCCAAGTCAAAATAGAGTATGTTTTTATTAAACCAGAAAGCACTGTCATGCCATTTCCCAGTCAGCCCTTACCCCTACACTTTCATAGTAATTGCTTTTTTAATATATATCATGACTGATGTTTTTTTGTTAGTTTATCTTGCCTGTTCTTGAACTTCATTTAGTTAGAATCTTGGAGCGTGTGCTCTTTTGTGTCTGACTTCTTTTGCTTAATAAACTGGCCTTGTAGATTCATGCATGTTGTTGCAAGTATCATAGTTCATTCTTTTTTTTTTTTTATTGAACTGTAATTAGGTGAGTGTATTACAATTTGTTTATCCATTCTTCCATTGATAAGCATTTGGATTGTTTGCAGCTTTTGGTTATTTTCAAATAAAGTTTTTGAACATTCTTTAAAAAATTTTCTTGTAGA
This sequence comes from Theropithecus gelada, assembly GCF_003255815.1. Classification (NCBI taxonomy): domain Eukaryota; kingdom Metazoa; phylum Chordata; class Mammalia; order Primates; family Cercopithecidae; genus Theropithecus; species Theropithecus gelada. The sequence continues at coordinate 102,223,423 of NC_037677.1, forward strand.
CATATTTTATTGCTCTTGGGTAAATACCTAGGAGTAAAATGGCTGAGTAATAAGGTAGGCGTGTATATTTGTATAAGAAATTGCCAGATTTTTTAAACCAAAGTTTTCATAGTATTTTACAATTTCACTAACAAAACATGAAAATTCCAGTTGCTCCCTCCATATCTTTGCCAAGGCTTGGTATTGCTAGTCATTTTAATTTTAGCCATTCTGGTAAATAATTACTAATTTTTTTTTTTTTTTTTTTTTGAGACAGAGTCTTTCTCTGTCACCCAGGCTGGAGACCAGTGGCTTGATCTCGGCTCACTGCAAACTCCACCTCCTAGGTTCATGCCATTCTCCTGCCTCAGCCTCCCAAGTAGCCGGGACTATAGGCACCCACCACCACACCTGGTTACTTTTTTGTATTTTTAGTAGAGATGGGGTTTCACCGTGTTTGCCAGGATGGTCTCAGTCTCCGGACCTTGTGATCCACCCGCCTCAGCCTCCTAAAGTGCTGGGATTACAGGAGTGAGCCACCGCGCCCAGCCCTCACTGTGATTTAAATTTGCATTTACTGATGATTAGTGATGTTGACTACCTTTTCTATGAGCTGATTGGCCATTTGTATATCTGCTTGTATTAAGTGTCTGTTTAAATATTTTTCTCATTTTTAAAAGTAGAGTTATTTGTACTCTTATTATTGAGTTTTAATAGTCATATATTTTGGCTACAGGTGCTTTGTCAGATATGTACATTGTGAATATTTTCTCTCAGCGTGTGACTTGTGTTTTTATATTTTTAATGATGTCCTTGATGTGCATAAGTTGAAAAGAAAATAGAAGTTTAAATGCAATTTAAAATCTGGTGTACTTTTCCATGGCTGAAAAATTTGAATAGGGTTTTTTATTTTTTTCAAAATAGCCCAATTTAAAGTACTCTGAAAATATTTTCAATGGTGTAATCTCTTTCTTTTTTTTTTTTTTTTTTTTTTGAGACGGAGTCTTACTCTGTCACCCAGGCTGGAGTGCAGTGGCCAGATCTCAGCTCACTGCAAGCTCCGCCTCCCGGGTTTACGCCATTCACCTGCCTCAGCCTCCCGAGTAGCTGGGACTACAGGCGCCCACCACCTCGCCCGGCTAGTTTTTGTATTTTTTAGTAGAGACGGGGTTTCACTGTGTTAGCCAGGATGGTCTCGATCTCCTGACCTCGTGATCCGCCCGTCTCGGCCTCCCAAAGTGGGTGTAATCTCTTTCTTAATGATCTTTCCAAGTGTCATAAGAGACTCTTTAGTGACTACCACAGTTAAACTGAGAAAGTTGTAATAAAGATACATTTAGTTTTGGTTTAGTGGAATGTATCTATGAAGTTTATACTGACTGTGTTTAATTATATTGTTGCTAGTTATTCTGGTATAGGAACGGCTTCTAAGAATATTCCGACCATCCACTGTACCAACTTCTCTGGTGTGGTAGCATGACAGTGCTGGGCCAGAGGTTGTACAGTAGGAATATGATATGTTCTTTGATGCCGGGCACTAGAAGCATATACATAGTGGAAAAGAAACCAGATTTGAAATGTACAGACCAGAAGCTAGTCTATAGAATATTCTTCTAATCTTTAGACATGTGAAAGTATAAGTGATAGAATCAGAATAGTATAAGTGATAGAATCAGTTTTCATCAATCAAAGGTTCACATTTATATGACATATGCTTGATAATGTAGACAATATGCAATTAAAAACATAGCTTATTACTTTTTATTGAAGTCACATGAAATATAATCAAAATTTTGTGTTTGTAAGGCACAAAGCTACATAAATACTGCAAAAGCTAAGTATGTTTGCTTGTGTGTAGCCACAGCACTGATGCATCCCAACATATGAGACTTTGAGCATATCTGACATAGTTTATCCTGAAGAGAATTCTGTTAGTTCAGGCAAAAAGGCAAACAACATTGTTACCAACAAAGGGGAAAAGCCTGAACAAACAAGTGTGCCAATTACAAAACTTTCACATATATTCACCAGTAAGTTAATGTATGTAACATGATAATTATTTGATTATGCAATTATGTGGCTCAATAGTATGTAATGACTATTTTACATACACTTGCTTTTGTGTGTACCTTATTTAAATATTTTTATGAATTTTAAAGAGTAATTAAATGAATAAATAAAGCTCTTGAACTGTTTGATAACCCACTTAACGAAGAGGAGTGAATCATGTAAATGCAAAAGAAAAAGGCTTGGGTTTATTGCGAATTTAAAATAAATGACTAAAGTAAGTGAATATATTAAATTCATGATGCATTATGACAAGTGTGTCACTGACAAACTGGTTAATGAGTATGATCATTGAAAGATTATTTAATATTAGTCATTCCTAAGAACAATTAAAGTGCCTTGAAATTTTATAGGTCACATATGAAAGAAACGTGATTAAGGAGCCTGAAATGAGCATGGCATAACCAATGATAAGCTTTAAAACTGAAAACACTTTTTCCAACCTCTTGTTAACAATGGAAGCTTTAAACATTTCTGCTGATTTTATTCTGATTTGTCTCAGTAATCACATCTGTATCACATTTGATGGTTGAAATTTTGTATTCTTTCTTTTAAGGAGGGATCCTCAAATTGTTTTCCTTCAGACTTTTCAACATTTAACATAGGAAATGCCAATACATTATTGTTCTACAGAAATCCTGGGGACATCTGCACACAGAGTGAGGTGGAGTGCAGTCATGTGGGCTGAATGCTGGGAAACTTCTTATACAACTGATCATGAACACACAATCCTGGAGCAAGCACAAAGCCCCTGCCAAACACTTCATCCCATAGGTTTGCTCCTTGAGTCACCTCCATTTTCAAAATTTCTGTTGTAATTTCAGGATTTACCTACAAACTCTTTCATGCTCTCACTGCTCTTTCACTTATCAGATATGATGGTTAACACCCTAAGATTCATTTAAAAAAATACTTAAAAGCCTAAAACTAATTATAAGTTCAGCAAACACCCAATAGGTTAACAATAAATTGGCTGAGACTAAAATAATTGCATGACATCCAATGCTTCACATTAGTTGCAGTAAAGAGGACACTCTGAAACAAAACTCCTACCACTTTTAGATAAATATTTAAAAAATAAAATGATCAATAAGGATCTTGTTTATTCAGTGTATGTAAAAACAAAGCATCTATACATAAAATTAACTCAAGAGGACATAAATAACTGTGGTAGTGTCTGTTTTGGATGTTTTGACTCTGTTTACCTCCACTGTTGACTGTATTACATGTTTTCCTGTAATAAATACATGTCAGAAGATATCTGGAAGGGTGTAAAGGAAAATACCTTAAAAAAATGGGAATCAGTGTAGTAAGATGGAATTGATGAGCCATTCGCCCACACAATACAATATAACCAGACAAGTACACATGACCCTGCCTCTTTTCTCCTTTCACCACCCCAAAATAAAGATTCTCAGATTCTAACAATAGAATCTGTTAACTCTTTTTTTAGTGTTAACAGACTCTTTTAAAAATATGGTGGAGAGTTAAACATTTAGTTGACTTCTGTTTGTTTAGAACTTTTTGTAAATAGATGCAGTGAGCCCCTTCTCCTAACTCCTGAAATTAAATTCCCTCTTCAGAGAGTAGGCAGTTGTGGGGAGGATGAGGAGGAAGGAGGAGGGAGATATCATTTTCAAGTCTGGGTCATGAGTGGACTCAAATTTCAGAGTAACAAGTGTTAAGGGATACACGACAGAAAGTACTTGAAAGTGAAGAAAATTAAGAGAGAATCACAGCCAAACCTCATTTATGTTGGCTTTAATTTTGCCAAAAGACTCTTCTTGGAATGTGGTTCCTTACATTGCTTTTGTTGTTCCATCTTATCCAGGTCTCCTCTGAAAGACTGCCTGCTCAGGAAGTTCTTCCCTACCCTCTCCTAATTAATTAAAGTAGCTCTCCTCGATGAACCCTCTGTTCTTTTACTATATTTTACTGATAAATCTTCTCCCTCTCTAAAAATCATTTTTATATGTTTCCTGTCTGTTCCCATACTGCAATACAGACTGCATTAGGACCAGACATTTTCCTATCACTGTTAAAATACCGACTCCCAGAATAGTGCCCAAAACTTTGTAGATTGGTTGAAAATGTTTTATGTTCTCATAAATTCTTAAAGTCTAACAACTTGTTGTTTCACAGAGATGTGTTAAAAGGAAGACTCGAGATATGGGTTAAACACTGCATCTCAAAAACATTATTTATAGTAGACATAGGCCAAAGAGTGCTAAATACATGTCAAATCTACATTTACATGCATAACATTCTATATATCTTTAACATAAATGCATGTTTAATACTGCCTTAACTTTAAGCCACTGCTCACATTTCATGGACTGGTTAAGTCTTCCCTAAGAATATACCCTAGTCATTATTATGTTCAAAAATTTAGTGGCATGCCTAGGTTTTCCCTTCACTCACTTAAGAACTCCTTAGTGGGATAAAAGAAGTCACAGGAAATATTGCAACACATCTTCTATTTCTTTTGACTTTCTATACTCATACTGCTACTAATTTGTAAGGATGGCAGAGTCAGACAACAAAAGGATGAAAGACACTTAAAGGAGAAAGATGATCAAAAACAAAGGAAACAGGACTGAGAATTTGGTCTTATCTTTCTGGGACAAAGAACTGTATATAGCAAACCCCCTATGTGAGACTCACTTGTCCTGAGCATATGGGCTCTATCAATTTATTAAAAGTGAATTGATATTTTGCCATAAATCTGATAAAATGCTTCCTTTTCCTATGTAGCCTTAGTTGGATCTTGTAAAATGATTAATGTTAGTAGAGGAAATTGAACAAAACATGAACAAAGTGGGGAAGAGAGAGAAGTAAAGGAAATAATTGCCGAGAACACACAATGTTTACCTATTAGAATGATTTTTTTTTTCTTTCTACCTAGAGAAAAGAAAGCAAAGGAAATCATAGAAGAAAAGGTCACTGGGGAGCTACCTAAAATGAGGAGAATGAACTGGAATACATTCTCAGGGGATTGTAGCAGTCCCAGCCCTGATATTAGCCGGCTGTGGGACTTTTAGTAATGTCTTTAGCATCTGTACTTTAATTTCTCCGTTGTAATATTTCTTTGTAACTCTAATTAGTGTACAGATTTAAAACCTACAAGTTATATGTGATTGTTGTTGTGGTTGCTTTTCTTTTTCTTTCTTTTTTTTTTTTTTTTGAGACGGAGTCTTGCTCTGTCACCCAGGCTGGAGTGCAGTGGCGCAGTTTCAGCTCACTGCAACCTCCACCTCCTGGGTTCAAGTGATTCTCCTGCCTCAGCCCCCCGAGTAGCTGGAACTACAGACATGCGCCACCACGCCCGGCTAATTTTTCATATGTTTAGTAGAGATGGGGTTTCACGATGTTAGCTGGGATGGTCTCAATCTCCTGACCTTATGATCCGCCCCACTCAGCCTCTCAAAGTCCTGGGATTAGAGGCATGAGCCACTGCACCAGGCCGTGAGTGTTGTTTTTTAAAATCACTTGTCCCACATCCAACCCCCTCAACCCAGAGTTTCCCACTGACTTTAATTCCAACATCTATCTTGAATATGCCTGCTTTCTCCATCTCTGTTGTTATCACCATAGTCCAAACCACGGACTTTCCTAGGTTCAAAAGTACTGTTACATATGGATTTTTCACCTCAAATCTTCTCTCTTTATAGTTAATTGTCCACACAACAGCTAGTGAAAATGTTCTTCTTAAAGAATAAATGAGACTCTTCAATGGATTTAAAGCATCATTTTAACAAAATCCACATTTTTATCATGTGCCCAAGGCTTTATATGCCTTGGCTTCTACTTGCCTGTGCATCTGTCTCATACCACCTCCCTTGCTGACATGGTTCTGTCACACTGGCCATTTTTCTAACCTCCAAACACACTGAGCTTGTTCCCATCTCAAGTCCTTTGTCATTTCTGCCACTTAGAGCACTTTTTCCCTGCCCTTCGCCTTTTTATCATGGCAGTCTCACCACCAACATCACTTCCTCAGGCAGGTGTCCCTGGTCACATAATCTTATGTTGTCTCTATACTTCCAATTATACTCTAGCCTCCAGGGCATTGACCAGTACCTGAAAATTTAAATCATCTATTTGTATACAGGTTTATTTTCTTCTCCTCCTCTACAAAACTAGAAACTCATTGACAGCAGAAAGTGTGTTGCTCACTATTATTATCCCCAGTGTCCAGAATAATACTTGGCACGTGGCGGGTCCTTAATAAATAATGTTCTTGAACGAATGAATAATGAATGAATCAGTTAAAAAGACTGGTAACGAAACCTTGCTTAGCTAAAGGTGAAACTAGATTTTCTGCATCACTAATAACAGTCAGACTTTTCTGTTATCTAGCAAAGTAGAGCATCAATCATATGAGTCAAGATACTTCCATTAGATGGTTAATCCAACACTCGTTATTAGAGATGTATTTTTTGAATTGCTTCCCAAAATTAAAATTTAGATTTTCTTTCTCTGTTTCATTGTAGGGGTGAAACAGCAAAGTTCTAATTATAATAAGTATCTGCTACTGGCCACCTAGCTTTATTTGGAGTGATGACTCTTTTTTTAAAAAAAAAACCTCTTTCTCTCTTCTGCAGAATTTAGTGCAATTCTCTCCCTTTCCACTCTTCAGTGACTAACAGCCTCTCCCTGCTCCCAATTCACTTTAAGGTGATGACAATTAAAGGAAGAAGATAGAATTTGTTAGCAAGGCTAGGGCACCTCAACATGTTATCTACTTTTACTTAAAGACTAAGCCCTTTTCTTTATACAATGAAAAGAGGAAGAATTAGACAAAGATTACAGAGCAAGGGCAAAGTGACCTAGAATAAAGATATAGACAGATTTAACAACTTTTCAGACAGGAGGACACAATAAGTTTTAAGATCCAGGACAAGAGAAATCTCTTTAGATTTAATCTTTATAACTAACTCCAACTTGAGTCTTTGTACAATATGTACTGGTCTTCCCACAGCTGGGGTGATACTGCACTTGGTGGTAGTACTTGAGTCTATATTTACAACAATTGAAAACATCATTTCTGAATTGAGCACCGGCTGACTTAAAATTTAAAAAGTTACACTTCATTGTGCATGAATGTTTTCATTAGTCTATTTATTCCCAGAAAAGGGGAGTGATTTTAACATGAAAAGGGCAGTCTAACAGGGCCTTAATGTCTTACTCAAAGAATTGCCAAAATCTAGCACACCATGACAGAGAATTCACTTTAAAGTTAAACCATAAACTACCATCTCCTCCTCACTTCCTTAAGCAGTTTGAAAATGAATGACAACTTATGCTTATGATCGAATTGTTGCAGAAACAATCCTTTGCTACAGATACTTGAATTCTGTTAGAACAGAGTCCATCAAAGACAAAAGCTCCCATGCTGTAAACAACCTTTATTTCATAGGAACTAAACCTAGAGTGTTTTCATAAAGCTATTAAGGTTTATTGAGTAAATAATACCCACTTTACTGTGGTCCTAACTACATGTTCACTTGACAGATATGTGGACACAACAAGGGGCTGAATAACAGTATGTTGTTAAGAGCCTTTGAAGATATCATCCTTCCAAAGAAAAACGCATTTAGACAAAACCCCTTAATATTTTAAGTGCTTATCATAAATAGTTAAAGGTATCAGCATACTTTAAAACAAAAAAAATTAAATAAAGTTTTAAAAATCAGTTCAGTACTTGTAGGATAGATAGGGATGGGTGGCTTTCATGTAATGCATGTTTATTATTCCCCATATAATTTTGTCTTATTAAAACATTGACACAGCCGAGCATAGTGGCCTGTGCCTGTAGTCCCAGCAACTTGGGGTCTGAGGCGGGAGGATTGTTTGAGCCCAGGGGTTCAAGGCTACAGTGAGCCATGTTTGCATTACTGCACTCCAGCCTGGGTGACAGAATGAGACCCGATCTCTTTAATAAAAATAAATTTAAATAAATAAATACAAACATCAATACAATTTCCTTTTCTTTTCTTTTCTTTTTTTGTTGTTTGTTTGTTTGTTTTGTTTTGTGAGACAGGGTCTGCTTTGTTGCTCAGGCTGGAATGCAGTGACACGATCTCCGCTCACTGCAACCTGTGACTCCTGGGTTCAAGCCTCCTGAGTAGCTGGGATTACAGGCACCCGACACTGCACCTGGCTAATTTTTGTATTTTTCGTAGAGACAGGTTTTACCCCATTGGCCAGGCTGGTCTCAAACTCTTGACCTCAAGTGATCCTCCCACGTCAGATTCCCAAAGTACTGGGAGGTGTGAGCTACCACACCTGGCCAGTTTTCTAAAATTTTCCCCTATACTGCTAGAGCTAAAACACACACAAAAAATATTTTCCACTTCAATTAGAATTAAGAAGGATTTGTAGACTAAAGGATTCGGAAGCTGCTAAAATGTTAATTTGATTTTGTGGCTTCTTTAAAATCTTATATCAGAAACTTAAGCTTGGTATTGTGGAGCTTGCTGATGTAATTGGTGTCATATTTGTGACTATCACTAATTTGCTAATGCCATTTGTGTAGAAACTTTAGCTCCCAGCATCTGCTAGAAGCTGCACAGCACTTAAAATGATACAATTTCATCTGGTTCTTCAAATCCCAGTTTATACCTATGTGGCTTTGCTGTGCACAATCTGCATATATAATCACATGAATTCATAGACACAGTTGATTAAGGTTGGGGTCAGATGGAGAGCTTATGCACAAACACAAAAACAATTAGGGTCACCTCACTCTGCCCAAGGGTTGTGTGTATGGGTACGAGATGTGCAAATTTATTAACAGCAACCTGTCTCCACAGACATTTTGCAAGTCAAATTTCTTGACTGTTTTTCAAACCATGATTGTGTTGCTAGTAATCTTCAGCAACTAGTCAACTGTAACGATTTCATTAATTAACATTCCATATATGCAATATTTCTATCTAATTCTAAAACTGATAACAAGAAGCACGCCTGATTGCAAATATTGACTTAAGAATTCTAATAATGGTCATAATTTATTAATGCCCTTGCCTGTATCTGTTAGAAGGAACTTTCTGTATGCCTCAATGGGATTTTTTTTTTTTATTAGTTGAATAGGAGTGAAGAGAAAATAGGCATGTAAATTATTTCTGTCCTGTACATTGTCCTTATGATGCCTTGGAGTGGGGACGGGTTATGGTTTTGTTAGCCATAAATGAATTTGGACCTCCCATATAACTTAATTGGTGACTAAACCAAACACTTCTGATTTAGTTGGGTTAAAGCCAAGGCTTGTAGCTCACATGTACAACAGTCTTGATAAATTTATGTGAAGGCTTATTTTATAGTGCAATCACTGGTGTAGGGATACCGGCTTTATTTATGTATCTCCCAACTGCTCGTACAGTGAGCAAGAGCTGTGGCCCAGGGCTATCCCAAGACTAATTACATCCCCAAATTCACTCAGCTTTCTCTTCTTCCCTTCCTACACTCTTATAGAAAATAAATAAATAAATATGCACACACCATAGGGATTACTTATAAGTACCTTCATTAGGCAATAAGATTGTCAAATTACATTTTGCTGTATTTGAGCATAGCAAAAAAGAATATACGCTCTCTATATATGTTTCCACAAATGAGGATACAAACTTTCATAGCATTTTTCTAAAATTTCTAAGCAGAAAAGCATATAAGGAAACAGAAACATTATAATTATTGGGAAGATAAAGAACAAGATTTCACAAGGATATCTGAACATTTTAGTTTAGGAAGAACAGATGTTTTCTCACTGGTAACAACAATGTGGGTTCCTGAGTTCCATTTACAAAGAAGACTCTTGGATTATTTTACGAATGACTTCAAAATGCTGAGTAAATGTGAATGATGGATCACAATAGAAATAATTTCATTGTTGAAATGTTTCACTGGTTACTGAGGTCCATGGAACTTCCATTTCTAAAATGAGTACTAGGAACTTAATTATCTTCCAAGACTATATCTTAAAAGTATTTAACTTTTTTCACTTTTAAAATGTAAAACTTGATGGCAATGGTTTTCAAAAAACATGAAGAAATGACTATATACTTTTGTGGCTGATATTGCAATACATGGCCCAGATCTTCTTCAGGAGTGAAGGACTTGCAGCGCCATCCCTTGACTGTCACCTCCTTGCAGAGACTACCTCTACTGAATAGAGCTGCCTCAATCAAGATTATGCCCCATTCCCGGAATGGCTCATACCCAGTGACTAAGTGACACCGGAGCATACAAGTCTACGTCCTCCAGTCCACTTGGAATAACTCTGAGGGATAAACCTTAGAATTCCTTAGTTTGCTGAGATTTCCTTTAAAACTGCATGGCAGTTCAACTTCTCCCTCTGCTCAATCCAAGACACCTAAATGACCTGTAAAGACTGAAAAATTATAGTAAATATAATAATTACAGTTATTTATTGAACATAGGATTACAGTTAATTAAGTTTGTTCATTAAATTTTTATTAATGTCTTTTTTTGATAAGTATGCATTATTTTATAATTAGAAGGAGGAAAAAAAAAGTCCTGATGATAAGTGAGTTGTTTCATGGAATGTTTGAAATGAGATTAGTGGGTCAATGATGAGCCTTAGGAAACATCAGTATTCAAGGGATATATTTACAAAGAAGGAAAAGAATGGCTTAGGAAAGAATGAAATTAAAAACTCTAGGAAAATAATTAAAATAATATGTTTTTATGGAATCCCAGAGTGCTGAGAGGGTTTCGAGGAAGCCATTTCCATAGACAAGAACAGTTCCTGTGAAATCATTAGGGGCAGAAGATAAATTGCTGTTGGCTGAGGCATAATTAAGAGGTAAGGAAGAAGCACAAATAGTAAGTACAAACCATGTTCCCAAATCACATGGCTATGAAGTTAATGAGAAAAATGAAAGGTAGAGCTAAAGTGAAGAAAATAATTTAAACCAGTGTTTAAAAGAATTATTATTAGATTGATTTGAACTTTTCCATAGTCAAGTAGAGTCAGAAATATTTAAAATATTGACAATACAATGAGGGGAGAATGATAGTAGCTGATAAAGAAAGGCATGGAGAAATTAAGATGGAATCAGATCAACTTTAACAATAGAGAGATAGATCGTGAGTTCCAAGAGAGATACTAGGTCTTCTGAAACTAAACAATAGTCTGAATAAAAATAAATATAATGGATGTAGTAAACTAAGGAAATCCATTCCTAATTGTCTCACCCACTCTCAATTTTATGAAGAAAATTACCCGGTAAGAGTGAGATAACTGGGTCTTAAATAGGAACTTGAGTAGAATAGTGAAGTTTTAAATAGTTGCTGAATGGAACAGCAGAAGAAATTGATAATTCAAATAATCATTGAGTGATGTCAGGATCCTGGCTGGTGTGATGGCCATTAATTATTCAGGGCAGCAATCTGAAGAGCTGTGGAGTTGTGAATTTTTTTAATTTATCCATTTATTTATTTACTTACATATTTCTTTTGCTGAACAATGCTTAAGAGACTATGTAGGACTCTACTGGATGTAGATTGTGGCAGGAGAGGCAAGAGATATATGTTTAAAGGACAGGGGTGCAAGAAAGGAAGTGCTGAGACAAGAATACAAGTGGAGAGTGTATTAACAATAATGATCCCTGTGTAGTCTGATGGACCCGAGAACATCAAGAGGTCAACGAGCTATGGACACTAAAAAGCCCAAGGATAGTTTCATGAGAGTGAGTGCCCAAGGCAGAGGGAAGAATTAAAGGCTCATCAAATGAGACTGGAATGTCTGAGATGTCCCAGTCCTCAGTGATGATGAGTTCTAGGGTGCTGACGTAGACAAGGAAGACAGACCAACGTGAAAAAGTCAAGAAATAATGAGACCAAGATGTTTAATTAGCAGATATAGGGTACCACTGGGAATATTTTAGGACAGGTAGAAAAGGTAGAATATCTATCTTGACCCCCTAGGATGCGGTTTGCTAAAAAACCAACCTCTCTTTCACTCTGAAAAACATCCATCTGTGTTGAAAATGAAGAGATGGGTTGTAGGCTGAAGTGAATAGCGGGGTGGTCATTTTAGGGAGATATGTGAACTTTTAAACTATTTTCCCAACTTAGAAATGCAGTGGACAAGCAAAATTGTTGGTTCTTCTGCATGATGCTAGATGAATTTTAGGAAGAAATCAGTGCATCATGTAATAGGGTCTTGTGGAATACAATCACAAAAGCAGATACCAAAGCTGAGGGGAAGCATTCTTTGACTAATTGCAAACAGAAGACTTAGGAGTGTTTCTTTGCATCAAATATAAATGAGAGACGTATAACTAATGCAGTTCATATGTAGATCTATCAAAATACATTTATTAAATCATAAAGCAGAACTGTTAGTAATAGCCAAAAACTGGAAACTATCCAAATTTCTACCTTTAGCAGAAAGGATAAATAAATTATTGTATAAACATATAATGAAATACTATACGTAGTATGAATGATGATTCTATATTAAAAAAAGCATGAGTGAATCTCATATCCCTAATATTGAATGAAAGAAGCCAGACCAAAAAAGGATACATATTCTGTAATACCATTGGCATAAATTTCAAAACCAGGAAAAATGAATCAAAGGTGTTAGAATCAGAGTAAAGGTCCTTTGGGGGAAGTTGTGACGCAAGAAGGCACAAAGAAGGTTTCTGCATTCCAGTCATGTTATGTTTCTTTTTTTTTTTTTTAACTTTCATTTTAAGTTCAGGGGTACAAGTGCAGGTTTGTTCCACAGGTAAACTTGTGTCATGGGGGTTGTTATATTTCTTAATCTGGGTACTGAATACACAGGTTTGGAAATTAATAGATGCTATCCATTTAGGTATTGCAGAGTCTTTTGAATAAATACTACATTGTAAAAAATATCTTCTTTGAACTATGACATATTAGCTCGTAGCAGAGAAACTGTCTGTCAAGATAAACTATACAAGATAAATATAATTTTTAAAACTGTGCATGAAGGCATGTTATCCTCACAGAACTAACTACAGATCCAAGGCTTGAAGGACCAAGATTTCCAAGAGAAGTAGAACCAAGAGGCTAAGAAATCAAGGTGAAAGCAGTTGCTATGAGACTGAGAAAACCAATAATTTGTCAACAGTTTCAGCTGGGAAGACAATAATTGTAGCCCAGAGCTTCAGACAGCCAGGACTTGGGGGTTATAATAACAGAGAAAGCCGAATCCCATTGAGGTGAACCTGATATTTGGTATCCTTTAACCTTAGATGTCTTTTCTCAGGAACAAACAATACCAACAAATAATAGCTAAGAAACTGAAAAACTTAGCAGAGATAATAGCAGTCTTGAATCTCTCTCTCTGTCTCTCCACATGTATACATATACCATCTTTCCTTAGTATTTGCAAGGGATGGATACCAGGACCCCTGCAGATTCCAAAATCTGCAGATACCCAAGTCCCTGATATGAAGTGACATAGCATTTGCATATGGTCTATGCATATCCTCTCGTACGCTTTAAATCATCACTAGATTACTTATAATACCTAATACATTAAAAATGCCATGAAAATAGTTGGCCGAGCGTGGTGGCTCACGCCTGTAATCCCAGCACTTTGGGAGGCTGAGGCGGTAGATCACGAGGTCAGGAGTTCAAGACCAGCCTGGCCAATGTGGTGAAACCCTGTCTCTACTAAAAATACAAAAATTAGCTGGGCATGGTGGCGTGTGCCTGTAATCCCAGCTACTTGGGAGGCTGAGGCAAAATAGCTTGAACCAGGACCCAGGAAGCAGAGGTTGCAGTGAGCTGAGATCACACTGCTGCACTCCAGCCTGGGCTACAGAGTGAGACTCTGTCTCAAAAAAAAAAAAAAAAGTTGTTATACTGCATTGTTTGTTTTATTTTTATTGTATTGTTATTTTGTATTTTTTTAAATAATTTTTTATTTGTGGTTGATTGAATCCACAGATGCAAAATTTGTGGATACCAAGGGATGACTGTATATATATGTAAATGTATAATGTATTATCTATAGTCTATCTATCATCTGTCTATCTATCTATCAACTCTATCATCTGTCATCTGTCTCTGTTATCTATCTATCTATGTATCTATCTATCTATCTATCTGCAGAGAGAGGGGGTTAAGGCCTATAGGGAAGGATTCTGGACAATACTTTAGCTGTACCATAGCTTTCATTAGGAAAGTAGGGCCTAAGGATCAGCCAAAATTAGGGCAGCCCTTATAAAGACTTATAGCCAGCTCTAAATCAGCCCAAACCCAGATTGAGTAAGTTGACCTATGCTTTCTCTATCAGTCCACAGTAATCAAAAGTAAATCCTCTTTGGTGGAACACAATATCATCCAGAGTATTAAAGTATTTCTATAATTTTTTACATACAATATTCACCATTTAATTAATTTACTATGTATAGCATAAGATAAAACTAAACAACTGAAAACAGGTAAAAATGTCCTCAATATAAACAGATCCAGGGACAATTCAGATACTGGAGTTCTTAGACATAGATTTATAATATTAGTAATTTATATCTTCAATAAAATACCTGAGAGAGTGGGAGATTTCAACAGAGAAAAGAGATTTGTAAAAATAATAAAATGGAACTTTTAGAACTGAAAAACATAGTAACTGAAATGAAGAATTTACACATGTTTAATATCAGTTTAGACATAGCTGAAGAGGATATCAGTGAACTAGATGAAAGACTGATAGAAATATCCAAGTTGAACCATGAAAACAGAAAAAAGGCAGAAAATACAGAAAAGCATAATAGACAAGTAGGCGATGGTGAAAATCTGTGGTAGGAGTCCCAGGACAAGAATAGAGAGAGAATGGGGGAACATGGTATTTGAAAGGATAATGGCTAAACATTTTTGAATAGATTGAAAAGAGATTAATGTACATAGTTAAGTAGTGCTGCAAACCTCAATGGAGAAAAATAAGCAAAGCCATTTCTAAGAAAGTCAGAGTAAAACTAGTGAACCCAAAGACAATCAAAAAAGAAAAAATGACTTTTTCTGTCTACTTCTAGTTGAAGAAGACAGAGAAAAATAAGATATACTATTTTCAAGGAAGAATAGGGCTGACAGTTGATTGAGTTTGATAGAAATACCAAAACCAAACATGAGAAAATAACAATTTTTAAAGAAAATAATAATTTGCTTATTTTAAAGAAAATAATAATTTGCTTATTGTTCTTTATGTAGTGAAAATAAGGTTAAATGAAGACATTTTTAGATATACAAAGTAAGAGAACACACTATTAGATTTTAAGACACTGAAAAGCTATAGTTAAAACACTTACATTCATAACGATAAACAAATAGACCAATGGAACACAACAGAGACTACAGAACTAGATCACACCCATATAATTGGTTGATTTATGATGCTACCAACGGGATGTCATACCAAGAGGAGAGTACCTAGCTTTGGGAAAGGGTGGCCTCTTAAATTAATGGAACTGGGTCAATAGGATACCGGTAGGGAAAATATATTTCTTGACTCTACCTCATACAACACAAAAAAATCAATTCCAACTTGATTATAGGTGTAAATTAGACAATAAAGCCTCTAGAAGGTAATAAAAGTGAATATGTTCAAGACTTGAGTTAGAGAAAGACTACTTATATGTGAAACAAGCACTAAACTTTAAAAAGAATGACAAATTAAGTAGATCAAAAAGAAAAATTTCTATCCATTAAAAAACACCATTCCAAGCATGAAAAAAAGCTGCAAAATAAAACATTTGTAACACAAATATCCAGAAAGGGGATTGTAAACAAAACATGTAAAGAAATCTTACAGGTCAGTGAGAAATTCAATCGAGAAAGAAAGTTTTGAATAGGCATTTCACAAAACAGAATATCTAAACCACACACACACACACACACACACGCATGTGTATATATCACAGCATCATTCATGAATACAAATGTGGAAAAGAAAAAAAACTTGAAGTACACACCATATGCCACCAAAATAGCTAAACTTTATCATCTATCTATCTATCTATCTATCTATCTATCTATCTATCTATCTATCTATCTATCTATCTATCTATCTATTTTTAGCAGCTGAGTCTTGCTCTATCACCCAAGCTGGAGTGCAGCATCACAATCATAATAGCTAAAATTTAAGAGACTGTCAAGACTCAATGCCAAGATTTTGTGAAGATGTGGAGCGCCTATAACTCACATACACTCTAGTACTGGTGGGGTTATTAACCGGCACCAACACTAAAACTGAACATATGCATACCCTTTGTTTTAGATTACACTCCCCTAAAATCAAACACAGACGATCCTATTGCAAGGGGTTTATTTGAACAAGGGAGACAGGGTAGAGAAGAAAACTAAAGAGTGTGTGAATACTTAAGCAAATTACCAGGGTTGACAATTGAAGTTGACTAGAGAACTTTGGGAGACAGTGTGGAAGATGTACTGGGATTACAGTCAGTCATTGTTTAAGGGCTGCTACCAGAGATGTTAATCCCCTGACTTCCAGCCCACCGTGTGCATGTGTGACTGTGTGTATATGTGTGTATGTGTCTGGGGAGCAGTGTGTTCAGCCAGTTCCAGTGGGCACAGAAAGCCCTCATGCAAAGGATAGAAATGGTAAGAACCATGTGGTTATGAGTGAAATACCAGGAGCCTCTGCTTTACCTTATACCCCAGATCATCAATATCTAGGGATATAACTAGCAAAAATACAAACACATGAATACTAGAGACATGAACAAGAATATCCGTAGCAGCATTAATTTTAACAGCCCCAAACTGGTGAAAAAAATTAATGTCCATGATAGTAGTATACATAAATATACTGTATTATGTTATAAGAAAAATATAAGCAATGAGAATGAATAAACCACTGTCCTATGCAGCAATATGGATGAAGTGTGCAGACATCACATTGAGAGGAAAATACCAGACAGAGAATACATATTGTATGGCTCCATTTACATACAGTCAAAATCAAGGAAAACCCATTTGTGGTATGAGAGGTCAGGATATTCGTAGTTGCCTTAAGAAAAGTGGTGCATATAGTGCCTGGCCAGGGACAACAGGTGCCATTCCACAGTGTGCGGAATGCTCTCTCTTGATTGGGGGGTGTTATATAAATGAGTGTGTTGTCTTTGTGAAAATTCATTGAATATATGAGTACCCTTATGATTTGTGGCCTATATATATATTATATATATAAAATATATATTATATATCAATATTATATATATATAGTATATTTTATATATATATATAGTAGAGCCACAAATATATATTATGTTATTTTCCAATGAAAAGTTTAACAAATATAAACATAAGCCATTTAGGAATTAATGGCAACACTGATTTTACATTCCTTGAGAAGGAGAAATTCTGACTCTTGTCAGCAAGTTAATGCTGCACCCTTTAATTACATTTTAGGCAATTCTGTTGGAGGATATTAGAGAACTCATCACCTCAGTTTGTGATTAGATGTGAATACTCTGGAGAAATGACTAGGACATGCCAAATGTTAAATCTTCATTATCATATGTTCTCTTTTGCAAGTTCCTAGCTTCAGCTCTATTTTTATATTTCCTTTAACAGTTCCATAGTCCTGAGCAACTATGGCTGGTTTTTGTGAAATACATCTCATTATGAGACCAAAAGAAAATGTCTTTGTTTTTCTGATCAGTTCAGTTCTTAGGAATCCTTTGTGCAAATCACACCCCCTACTACTCTTTTTAAACATATTAAACTTTTACCAAAATCCTGATCTCTAGGCAAGTCTAACTGCTCTTCTCTGTTTTTACAGAAGCATAATATAATATATGTTTTGTCCACTATCCTGTAAAGAGATATGCCTTTCATTATCCTTCCGAGAGCAACCCTAGACATGGTAGGCAGAGTCATTCGGGTTCACATATAAATGGAGACAGAGCTTAAGTATTTTTAGAAATGTAGTCAAAGCCAATAGGAGCTGCTTTTGAAATGCAAATGAGAATTGCATTGCCAGAAGGCAGATGTTGTAAGAAAAAAAGCATGGGTATGTGGCATGATACCCTGCCAGAGGTTACATTTGTGATTTTTCTCTTTTCTGAGACAGAGGTAGTAGAAAACCTGTTTAGGATTAGCAATGGTGTCTTTCATCACACTCTCCAATTCCTTGAGTTTTTGCAGAGGTTCATAATAGCTACACACAGAACTGTCAGTCTTCCCACAGTCAAGAATAAATTTCCATATTCTTTTTTTAAACTTTTTTGAGACAGAGTCTCGCTCTGTCACCCAGGCTAGAGTGCAGTGGTGCGATCTTGGCTCACTGCAAGCTCCGCTTCCTGGGTTCAAGCAATTCTCCTGCTTCAGCCTCCCAAGGAGCTGGGACTACAGGCATATGCTACCATGGTTGGCTAATTTTTGTATTTTTAGCAGAGACAGGGTTTTGCCATGTTGACCAGGCTGGTCTCAAACTCCTGACCTCAAGTGACTCGCCTGTCTTGGTCTCCCATAATGCTGGGATTACAGGTGTGAGCCATTGCACCTGGCCCAGATTTCCATATTCTTTCCAGAACAGAATACAGTAGGAACCAGAGAGGGATAAAAAAGGAGCAAGCAAAGTCAGATAAAGCCCCAGACAAAAGAGGTATGTTATGATCAACAGTTTTCGTGTGTGGTAACAGAAGAACAAAGAAGGGGTAGAGATACCTATGCATTATTTGTCTTTAGCCAAGAACAAAATTAAGGATTAATAAGAATACTCATCAAGAAAACTTTTATAAAACTGCTTATTATTTAATCCTGTATAAACCTAACTGAGGGACATAAACATCTGTGTTATTACTATAGTTTTATGGTTTGTAACCTAACATAAGCTAATAATTGACATTGTTGAACATAAAATTATGTGTTTGTTCTAAATGCTGGGAATGAAATGAGACAGAAGAGACAAAATTAAATAAATTGAACATACATGGAGAAAATGGGCAGAAAATAGGGAGAAGTCTGGCTTTGGGAGATATTTCTTTTTCCACCTATGTCTTCATTTATTTCGAGGCATTTAAACATGTATCAATATATCTCTTCCATTCTGACTCTACCCTGCTTTAAACTTCTGTTTTAAAGGTAAAGAAAAAAGTAAAAGGAAACTTTTGTAAC
Source organism: Theropithecus gelada (assembly GCF_003255815.1). Lineage (NCBI taxonomy): Eukaryota > Metazoa > Chordata > Mammalia > Primates > Cercopithecidae > Theropithecus > Theropithecus gelada. Next base: position 102,242,608 of record NC_037677.1, read on the forward strand.
AGAGATAAGATTTGAACATTTTTTTTTAAATTAATAAGTTTAAAAGTAATTTGGGCAAGTGGCTTAATAAAAGGGAAGATACCTGGCTAACATGGTGAAACCCCATCTCTACCAAAACTACAAAAAGAAAATTAGCCGAGCGAGGTGGCGGGCACCTGTAGTCCCACCTACTCGGGAGGCTGAGGCAGGAGAATGGCGTGAACTTGGGAGGTGGAGCTTGCAGTGAGCTGATATCGAGCCACTGCAGTCCAGACTGGGGAACAGAGCGAGACTCCAAATAAGAAATAAATAAATAAAAAGGGAAGATACCTTTCCTTCACTGGACAGTGCTGGGTGATACCAACTCTGTGGATGATGGTAAGAAACTGACCGGACATCCTTAAAATGATTTTCTAAGTTCAGTAGTTCCCTCCAGACTGACTAAAGTTTAGACAGGTTTCTTCCTGACTAAATGTACCTAACTTCCCTTTACTTAGACTGTTTGCTTTAGAAAACATGAAATGACAAATTCTTTCTCTGCCCCTTTGAGCTGTAAATCTCGTACAAATTAAGTCTTTCGAAATCTACTTCAAATGCAATCATCAAGAAAAATATCCACTAGATCCCAGGCTCCGTGAGAGAGGAGGAGAATAACTTTGATGAACACCAATTAGCAAACACAGGGGGCTGAACCACATAGACAGTCTTCCCGCTAATATCCTTCAGTACTTTACCACTAGCTTTTTGTTCTTGTGGAGTTGAGGTCAATCTCTCTCCTCTACTGCAATAGTCTTGAATAAAGTCTTCCTTGCATTTTAATTGGACTGGTATAATTTTTCATTTACAAAACTCAACAAAATATTGCTTTCCGTGTAAGTGCATGTAGTTGCAGTTTATCCTGATATTGGAGAACCTCCTCCACACCCTGCCACACACCCCTACCCCCCTTAATATAATAGCACTTGTAATATTTAGCAGCTCCTATACTTTCAAGCTGGGAATTCCCTAAAGGTCCAGCCAGAGTTCTGGCTAGATTTAATACTTCTGAACTCAAAAAAAATGAACCAAAAAATGGGAGGAATGTATATAACTGAGGCAGGTGGAGAGCAAATTCTGTGAGGGTCTTTTGATTCTATAAATGGAAACAGTGTCAGAAGTTGATTCCTATCAGAAGTTCAAACATTTTCTCTGCTGTTGGCATCAATAATTAACAGCTTGTCTTATGATCACATCTTTCATTTATGTGAAAAGAAGCTAGTCTCCAACCTCATGTTGGCCTCCCTCATAACTTAGGGTTCAACATTAATCTGTCCCTTGCTTATATTATGAAATTTCTGGCAGGCATGGTGGCTCACACCTGTAATCCCAGCACTTTGGGAGGCCAAGGTGGGTGGATCACCTGAGGTCAGAAGTTCAAGACCAGCGTGGCCAACATGGTGAAACCCTGTCTCTACTAAAAATACAAAAACTAGCTGGATGTGGTGGCAAGTGTCTGTAATCCCAGCTACTTGGGAGGCTGAAGCAGGGAGAATTGCTTAAAAACCAAGGAGGCGGAGGTTGCAAGGAGCTGAGATGGTGCCACTGCACTCCAGCTTGGGCAATAGAGCTAAACTCTGTCTCAAAAAAATAAAAATTACAAAATAAAAATAAAAATAAAAAAACCTCCAAAACATTTCTTCTTCATAAGACAGTAACCTCAGTGAGCACAAAGATGAGATTTGTTTTGCTCACAGTGCCTTGCATGTAATACACACCTAGTAAATATTTGTTGAATATTAAACAAATTCCAAAGTTGAATATTCTCACATTTGTTTTATGGTTTTGTCATTGGCTGACATAAATGCCAATTTCCTGATTTTTTTATTATGTCAGTTTAGAAATGTCTTCCTGGGTACTTCAAACTGCTATTTATGCATTCAAACAGGAGGCTATTTGTTTGATTTATCTTTTCAGTCGAGGGTGGGGAATCTGTTCCAAGTCACTTATTTTGTCCTCCTCTCTAGTTCATTGTAATTAAAGGCCAAGCTGAGACAACAAGAGACTTCCAAGAGTGATGGTATAACTTTTATCTGTAGCAGAGAGGGGAAATTAAAGGATCATGCAGGGACTGAACTCTTAATGACCAATGAAATGAACCTGTAACAAAATAAAGCATTTAAAACATGGTATTAACTAGTCTAGTTTTTTGGGGTTTTTTTTGTTTTTTTTTTGTTTTTTTTTTTGTGATGGAGTTTCGCTCTTGTTGCCCAGACTGGAGTGCAATGGCATGATCTCGGCTCACTGCAACCTCAGCCTCCTGGGTTCAAGGGATTCTGCTGCCTTAGCCTCCTATTACAGGCATGCACCACCACGCCTGGCTAATTTTGTATTTTTTAGTAGAGATGGGGTTTGTCCATGTTGGTCAGGCTTGTCTCAAACTTCTGACCTCAGGTGATCCACCTACCTCGGCCTCTCAAAGTGCTGGGATTACAGGTGTGAGCCAGCACACCCAGCCTACTAGTCTAGCTTTTAAAAAAATTTCTTATCATTGAGAATGTTATTATCATGTAAAGATACATAGACTACCCAGTAAGTGCCACAGCACCAAACTGGGCTGTGTAGCATTGTACCAGTCAGGCTGTATTAACTAGGAGTATTAGAAAACTCCACCACAATGATTACAAAATACAGGTATCGTTTTCCATGTAACAAGAAGTCGAAAGGTAGGTGATCTAGTGTTGCTGCACTGGCTCAGCGATGTTGTTGAGGACTTAGACTCTTTCCATTTGTCTTCACCTTTCTTGGAATGCTGATATTTTTCTTCCTTTTTGCTTCCTCATGGTGACTACATAGTTGCTTCCCTTGGCAATGTAGGCAGCAAGAAGGAGAAAAGGAAAAAGGGAGAGGCCCAAGACAGTCATACCCATCCATTTTCATAACTAAGAATAACCTTTCCTTGATGCCACACTCAGATCCTCCCACTTACCTGTTGGCCACTCCTACTCAAATCACAGCCAACTGTTAGGAGAGTAGCAAGGCTGGATTAAAGCATCATGGTTTATACTCTGGGAGTCTGAGGGAGTCCAGCCATCCTGAGTTAAAGGGCTCTCTGCCACCTGAATAAATGTGGATTTTGTTAGAAGAGAGAAATGGGATTGGGGAGGTTTGGATGTTGTTTAAACAGTTGATATTGCCTACCATACCTTTTCTTTTAAAACCCAGTGCCTACTGGACACTTACTGTGTGTCAGGCAATGTAAATTTCTCCTGAATTAACTTAATGTTCCCAACAACCCTGTGCAGTAGGTACTGTTATCTTCATTTTACAGAGGAGGAAACTGAGCAGCAAAAGTTTCAGTAATTTGTTCAAGGTCTTACAGCTAAAAAGGAGCAGAGCCTGTACTTGAACTCCAGCACTTTATCTCTTGGACCCACCACTTTTCCATGTTGATTAATCTTATTCTCTATGCCACTTGTGGCTTTTAAAAAGTACAATACCTAGGGTAATTTTTTCTTACATGATTTTAGGAAGAGTGATATTTATAACAAGTTGACATACTGCCTAACTGATTTTGATTTCTGAAGAATCTAATGGGGATTTTTAAAAGTAATTAAGTATGAAGCTTTCCTTCTTGTTAGTTTCAAATGTGGAAGAATCGCATGTCCAACATATATCTGTTGACTTTAATTCTACAGACCTTTACAGACAACCCACTATGTGACAGGAATCACAAAGACAGAGCTAGATAATAAAAGTACTCTAGTCAAGGATACACGCTCATAAACAAATAATTATAACATGATAAGTGTTATCATAACAAAATGTACAATTACACTCAGGCTGACAGATTAGCCTAAGGCTAAGTATAGAAGTCTGGTAACTGTATGGGGGGAGGTGAAAATTGAACTGAGCTTTGAATGAGCAAATATTTGAAACCCATTAGAATCAGTAAAAGTGATCAAATGTAGAAGCAGAACCTTGAGAAACTGGAAGCTGTAACATGTTTAGATAGCTTTGAATGCAGAATGTGCAGCTTGATGATTAACTTTCACTTATCTTGTGAAAGGAGTTTGAGAACAAACGTAAGCTCATATAAATGTAATCAACTTTAGAAATATGCTGGATTTTGTAAGCACCAATACTTTTATTCGATCATCAAAATCTCATGCAATGGATAGCTGACTAGATATGTAATAAGGCAAATATAACAAAACATAAATTGCAGAATCTATATAGTGAGTATATGGGTGTTCATTATACAACTCTTTCAAATTTTCTTTATGTTTGAGAATTTTCACAATAAAATATTGGTAAATAAAAACAATGTAATATGTCTCCTCAGGAAGGCTGAGAATATCCAGGACATACAGTGCACTTGTATAGCTCTTGAATTTGTACAAAGCTACTGTTTTTCTGTATCTAGGGATATAGGTCAAGACAGTCAGCTCAAGTTTAAGTTAATCAGATAGTCTAATCCCTTAGCCATAGTTACTGATTCAAGTAAGAAGATATATACAAAGATAGGCTATTAAGATTTGAGTGAAGTTTGTTGACATCTTCAGGGGAAGGAAATTTCCTCACTCTTTGGAGAGTTTCTGAAACCATCTGATCTTTTTCTTGGGTTGTAGAAGAAGAAGGCTATACTTAAAAATTGTTGAGAGTCATTTAAAAATGACCAGAGAAAACCTAGCAGAAGAAAAGTAGGTCCTTCTTGCCACCACTGTAAAGCTACTAAATCAAATCTTTATACCTAATCTTTGCAGTTAAACATACAAATAAATTCTTCTTTAATCCAGTGTGCATTGTACTGAATGTATCTTTTTATAAATCTCATATGTGAAATAAACACAAAATTCATGTAAGGAGACAAAAGAATGATATTAAAATTTTATAAGGAAGTACAAAAATATATGTATTCTAATCCATCCTAAAAGTTAAGTCTTCAGCTTACAAAAAGGTAAGAAATATCCATATAGATAATGAATAATTTCAAGTTAACATCAGAAACCGATGTCATTGATTATCAGTAAGGACTTTTTAAACTTAAAACAGTGTATTTAGTTCTGAATGTTCTAAAATTTTCCAGAAATAATGTCTTTCTGATGGCTACCACTAATGTGTTAGTCTGCTCAGGCTGCCTTAGCAAAAATACCACAGACAGACTTGGTGGCTCAAAATAGAAATTTATTTTCTCAGAGTTCTGGAGGATGGAAGTCCAAGATCAAGGTGGTCAGGGGTTGGTGAGGTTGAGCTTGCAGACAGCTTCTTTTTTTTTTTTTTTTTGAGACGGTGTCTTGCTCTGTTGCCCAGGCTGGAGTACAATAGCATGATCTCAGCTCACTGCAAGCTCTGCCTCCCGGGTTCACGCCATTCTCCTGCCTCAGCCTCCCGAGTAGCTGGGACTACAGGCACCTGCCGCCACGCCCAGCTAATTTTTTGTATTTTTAGTAGAGATGGGATTTCACCATATTAGCCAGGACGGTGTCGATCTCCTGACCTCGTCATCCACCCTCCTTGGCCTCCCAAAGTGCTGGGATTACAGTCATGAGTCACTATGCCCGGCCAGACAGCTTCTTTTTGCTGAGTCCTGTCCTTTTCCCTGTGTCACGGAGAGAAAGAAAGCTCTCTGGTGATTCTTTCTCTTTTTATATGGACACCAGTCCTGTTGGATTAGGGCTTTGCTCATATGACCTAATTTAACCTAATTACATCTTTAAATGCCCTGTCTCCAAATATAGTCACACTGGGGGTCAGGATTTCAACGTATGAATTTTGGGAGGATGCAATTTAGTGCATAACATGTATATGAATGCATATGCACACACACTCACACATGCACATTTATATTTCTATCCTCAACCTTGGTAAACGTGTGACCTTTGAAGTGAAACATTGCAAAAGATGAGTGAACCTTGCAGATGCTTATTCCTTTATGTGCTCCCTCTCACCTGCCACCATACTCCACATACACACCAGGAAAATAACTAAAAAACACTAAGTAGGCAGTCATTGCGTCATATATAATGGTTGCCAGATCGGGAAAAAAAAAAAAAAGATACCATTTAAGTTTTAATTTTATATAAACAAATATTGCTTGGGATATGCTGAAAACCTATTATTTGGGCTGGCCATGGTGGCTCATTCCTGTAAACACTTTGGAAGACTGAGGTGAGATGATGGCTTGAGACCAGGAGTTTGAGACCTACCTGGGCAATGCAGTGAGGCCCTGTCTCTACAAAAACGACAATGACAAAAATGGGGCATGGAGGTATGCGCCTGTAGTCCCAGCTACTCAGGAGGCTGAGGTTGGAGGATTGCAGCCTGGGTGACAGAAAGAGACCCTGTCACCAAAAACATAACAAAATAATCCTATTACTTGATGTTTCTGAAATTCAAATATAAACTTGATATCTTGTATAGTATCTGGCAACCTTAATCACAGATTGAGGATTTTGTTGTTAGTCTTGGAAAGACGGAAATATTACCTTTGTGTTCAGGAATAAGCTTAATTTTTGATCCTGCTCAACCCTGCTAGATCGTATGTCCTGGCCAATTCTGGTTGAGATTGCTGCCAAGTATATTGCATTACATTCCTACTTCATGTTTAATTTCATCAATGTCAAATGATGTTTTTGGTGTGGCTTCAGATGGGTTGTTATGTAACAGGCTGTGAACACCAGGCAAGAGAAACCTCAGGTTCTGGTTTTACTAAGTATAACTTTTTAAAAACAGCTTGACAGCAGCATATGCTTAATGCAGAGACCTCTCTGAGGACCGTATCTGTGTGCTGCAATGGAAGTTGATCTCTTTGCATCGTTGATTTGCAATAAAGGTTGTGGTATAGTTGAATTGTACACTTTCCCCAAAAAAAGATATCTTGAGAAACTAAGGCCTGGTACCTCAGAATGTGGCCTTGTTTGGAAATAGGGTCTTTGCAGATTGTGACTGGTTACCTGGAGATGAAGTCATACTGGAATAATGTGGCTCCTAATCTTATGTGACTGTTATCCACATAAGAAGTCAGCAATGTGAAGACAGAGACATACAGGGGGAATGTCATGTGACAAAAAAGGCAAAGATTGGAGTTAGGCAGCTGTGAGCCAAGAAATGTTGAAGGTTGCCGGCAAAGCACCAGAAGCTAGGAAGAGTCAAGAAAGGGTTCTATTTCTGTCAGGGAGAGCATGGCCATGCCAACACTTTGATTATGGGCTTCCAGCCTCCAGAACTATAAGACGATACGTTTCTGTTGTTCAAAAAAACAAATACAGCATGTTCTCACGTGTAAGTACGAGCTAAACATTGAGTACACACAAATATAAAGATGGGAACTATAGGCCAGGCATGGTGGCTCACACCTGTAATCCCAGCACTTTAGGAGGCTGAGGGGGGTGGATCACTTGAAGTCAGGAGTTTCAGACCAGCCTGGCCAACATGGCAAAACCCTGTCTCTACTGAAAATACAAAAATTAGCCGAGCCTGGTGGTGTGCACCTGTAATTCCAGTTACTTGGGAGGTTGAGGCGCAAGAGTAGCTTGAACCAGGGAGGTGGAGTTTGCACTGAGTTGAGATTGTGCCACGTCACTTCAGCCTTGGCAGCAGAGTGAGACTCTGTCCCAGGGGAAAAAAATATATATATATATATTTTTTTATATATAATATAATATAATATAATATAGATAGATAGATAAATAGATAGATAGATAGATACAAACAAATATATAGAGATACATATATAGGAACAATATACTCAAGAATACTGGGGACTACTGGAGTGGTGAGGGAGGAAGGCGGATGTGGGTTGAAAAACTACCTATTGGGTACCATGCTGACAACCTGGGTGACAGAATCCTTACCTCAAACCTTGGCATTCACACAATATACCCATGTAACAAACCTGCACATGTACCCCCCGGAATTTAAAATAAAAGTTGAAATTACTAAAAAAAAAAAAAAATCTGTTGTTTTAAGCTGCCCAGTTTGTGGCACTTCATTACAGCACCCCTAGGAAACTAAGACAGATTGTTATAATTTTTATTGTTACTATCAGAAGAACAATAGAATAGAGCCACTGAGGGATGAGCTAGGTGTGAGGCAAATCGTGGGGCCAACTTGCACGTGTTGGAAATGTCACGCCTTTGGAGGAAAAGTCTATCCCTACCAAAAAATGGACACCTGAACTCCTGACAGCTCAGGCCTTTTTTTAAAAAAAATTATTTTTTGATGGCACTTCTTATTTCATTTTACTGCAACAATTCCAATGAGAAGTGCAAAAGGATTTTTATTGTCATATCAGATTTACACGGTAAAATTTAATGTACTTCTTGTCAGTTTTAAACACTGGAAATATCAATAAAATGTCAAATTATATGTGACTTCAAACCCAAGTGGTTATAAAATTGCAATACAAATTTACAATCATTTAGTCTTCTCTTTTTCCCACAATAAAACCCTGTTTTATTCTTTATGGGAAGCTAAACTTATTTTGCTCAAAGCTGGTAATTTATTAAGGCTTACATCAGATCTGAAGTATGTTTCTCTTAGAAATCAATGGTAGGCTGGAACAAGGACCAAACTTTTTAATTATGGCTTTGAAGTAATGTAATCGTGGTTTTTAATGCCTCGTACATCTGCTTGAAGGATTATATGAGTTTGTTCAAAGTTCTGGAAGCAATAAAATTAATTTTTTGGACAGTGAGCCAGCAAAAGGATACTGGTGATGCTAATTGGAGTGTATGGCATAATATCTCTTAATACATTTTGTGATCTATCTTACACAATGAACATCTTGCCCAGGGTGTCAGCAGGAACTGCATCAAAGGAACTTTTGTTGGCTTTCTGTTCAAATACCTTCTTTTTTTCTTTCCCTTTTTCTGCATTCCTGGTATTAAAACAATTTATTCTCCCTTGGATGAAAGATTCAGTGGCGTGCAGCTATGTTTCTTATCGCTATTTATGAGGATTTGAGGCCAAGCCCGTCTACAGATTAGGGTTTTTAGGCAATGCTCATTTCAGTGATCAAGAAGGTCAGCCATTCCTTTCAAGTGAGCATAGCCTAATGGGCCATAGTCACTACTGAGAGTGAAGCTTCCAAGATAATTCAGTAAGAGGAGAAGGAGAATGCTAGAGAGAGCACATAAGGAGAGATCCTGGTGGAACATATCCTGACACCTTTCCTCGGACTCCCAAAGAAAGCATTTTTACAGTATTTCAGGATACTCAGATTTTTGGATTACAACTTGCTCAGACAGGGCAAACATTAAAAAATAAAGTTCAAATCTTTTCATGTTTCACCCTCTTCCCTCCTGCACACTTTTTTATTTCAATTTTTATAATTATGTGGCATCATATATGTCTTTGTAATGCCAATGGACTGTTTATTCATTCCCTTTTTCTAGGGGTAACTATGTAGTATATCTGGAAATATTCATTTTCTACCTAATGACTCATTTTTATTTTTTTCTGATGTTCATTTTATTCTAATTTTCTTTCTTCCACATTTTAGTAGCATTTCACAAAATTAAGATGCATTTTGTATAAAACTTAGGTTGGTCCATATCAAAAGTAAATATTGAACCTAAAAAAGGAATTTATAAAATTATTTTTCTAGTTTTGAGGTTTAGTTGGAATCGGCTATTTGACCCTTAGCATACTTCTGTGTTTGTAGCTTGTTCTCTGTCTGCCTCTTAAGCGTCTCCTAAATGATGACTTCATATCTTCTCTACATCCCTCAGACATCCGAGTCCTCCCTCCACCTTTCTCCTTCAGTCAATGGCTTGGCTTCGTTCTTCATGAAGAAAAAAAAAAAAAAAGATAAATGGTCAGATTAGATTTTTATTTTTATATCCAGCACATAAAAATTGTTGTGGCAGGCCGAATAATTCTCCTTCCCCCATCTGCCAAATAACTAGCTCCTAATTTTTGGAAATGGTGAATAGATTTAAGTTACACGGCAAGGGGGAATTGAGGTTCTGGGTAGAATTTAAGTTGCTAGCTAATCAGCTCACTCAGAAATAGGAAGACTATCCTAGATTATCCAGGTGAACGAAATATAGCCGTAAAGGTTCTTTACAAAGTGGACAAGAAACGCAGCAGAGGAGGTCAGGGTGATGCACCGTGAGAAGGCCTCAACGTGAGTTTGTTGGCTTCAAAGATGGAGGAAGGGAGCCATGAGCGAAGGAACGTGGGTGGCCTTAAGTACCTGGAAAGGAAGAAATGCAGCCCTGGCCGGGCGCGGTGGCTCATGCCTGTAATCCCAGCACTTTGGGAGGCCGAGGCGGGCGGATCACGGGGTCAAGAGATCGAGACCATCCTGGCTAATACGGTGAAACCCCGTCTCTACTAAAAAGTACAAAAACTAGCCGGGCGTGGTGGCGGGCGCCTGTAGTCCCAGCTACTCAGGAGGCTGAGGCTGGAGAATGGCGTGAACCCGGGAGGCAGAACTTGCAGTGAGCCGAGATCGCGCCACTGCGCTCCAGTCTGGGCGACACAGCGAGACGCTGCCTCAAAAAAAAAAAAAAAAAAAGGATTACAGCCCTAAAGATACTCTGATTTCTGCCTGGTGAGACGCGCATTAGTTTTCTGACCTACACAACTATAACATAATAATTTGTGTTTATTGAGCTTGTGGTAATTTGTTGGTTTGAATTTGTGGTAATTAGTAACAGCAGAAAACTGAAAATTAATCAACAATCAAACCAACAAACCAAACTAAACGAAATAACCCAAACACAGATTTAACCGAAAGAAACCTTCCCAGATCCTATACGTTGCTTCGCTTCCTCTCTCTCTCTCGCTCCATTATTTCTCCTGCAGTCTCAATCTCTCTCTCTCTCCCCCCCTCTCCTGTTACAGCAGAATTACTCAAAATAGTTGAATATACATATCCCGTACTTCCTTTTCCATAGCCTTCTTTCCTTTCTAAATCTGGCTTCTGCATTCACCATCATACCAAATTTGTCACAGCTGAGATCACCAATGACACCCATCGTACCAAACTCAGGACGTTTTCATTCCACATCAGCGTTTTTAATACATTCACGGATTCCCTTATTGAAATAGTACTTTCTCTTAGCGTCCATGAAAACAAACACTTAAAGTGTTCGTTCTTCTTTTAGATTTTCTCAGTGTCTTCTTCTGGCTTTCTCTGCTCCACCTAGTGTTTTTTGTGGGGACAGCTCTGTGCTCAAACCTGAACCTCATCCAGGGTCCAGACATTAAAACAGAAACCACAATAAATGCTTTGGACAAAAAAATTAATACATTGATTTTGTTACACAAGTGCTGAAAGCACAAAGGATGCAAATAGAGGATAGCAAGGCAACCCAGAAATTCACAATAGCAAGAAGCAGCAATGGGTCTTCCAAAATCCTGATGGGCATAACCCACTGTCTACCTTCCATCTTCCTCGGATAGCATAAGGCACTTAAAGCTAAACAGTCAAAAGCAAAGCTCACATCTTATACCCAGACTTCATCCAGTGCCCCCACCCCCCACTTGATGAATGGAAACACCTTTCCTTTTGTTGCTTAAAGTCCCAGATGCCATGCTTAGTACATTTTTTGTCCTCACCAGTCTACTGACGTCCAACAGACTAATCTTTATATTTTCCTTGTAAATAATTTCCAAAGCTGACAAATTTTCTTGATCTTCACAGTCATCATCTGGTTCCAACCACCATCATTTATCACTGTACCATGAAAACAGTCAAAATTTTCTATTGTTTTACCAAAGAACTACTTCTTAAATGCAAATCTGAAGATGTGCACTCTGTTCCCCAGTCAAAAATTATATGTCCATGTAGAATGCAAGGGGAAACAGTTCTTAACAGGACCTAAAACCTTGTTTGATCGGGTCTTGCTGCCCATATGCCTTCCAAGCTCCCATGCACAACGTGACTGGGTTTCCCATGGGCTTTTTCTCTCCTGCCCTCTCCTAAGCTTCCACTCCCTGGAACGCTGTTCTTCACTTCTCTGTGGCCTCACTCATCCTGTTCTAAGAGAGGAGGATGCACTTATCTGATTGGGAAAGTTGGGAGAAGAAACTGGACACATGTGGCTCAACCGTTCTTTCCCCTCTAACTGCTTGGGACTTACCTTTCTGCAGAAGCCACATATCGGCTCTGATATTTTTATTACTAAATGTAACTTTAAAAAATTCTTCAACTTTATGACTCTTCTACCTCTCAGTTGCACTTAATCACAAGCACAGAAGAGAGAGGGTTTCATTCTGTGTGCTCCCTAAATGTACAACATGCCAGCCTATTATACCACCTACTACAAGCACTCAAAGCCTTTCATAGTATCCTCTCCACCATGGCATTTGTCACAGTGACACTGATATCATTATTTGTCTAACATATGTAAATTGTCTGTTTGCCCTGCAAAAAGCTGCAGTCTGTGAAGGAGATGCTTCATCTTTTTCACCCTTCTGTCTCTACTGCCTAGCGTGGAGCCTGGTGCAGAACGAGCAGTCAGAAAATGATTGTCGAGGCGGGGTGTAGTGGCTCACACCTGTAATCCTAGCGGTTTAGGTGGCTGGGGTGGGAGGATTGCTTAAGGCCAGGAGTTCAAGATCAGCTTGGGCAACATAGCAAGACCCCATCTCTACAAAAAAATGTAAAATTTAGCCAGGCATGGTGGTGCATTCCTCTAGTCCCAGCTACTCAAGAGGCTGAGGTAGGAGGATCACTTGAGCCCAGTGAGTCAAGGCTGTGGTTAGCCATGGTCACACCACTGCACTCCAGCCTGGGCAACAGAGCAAAACCCTGTCTCTAAATTAATTAATTATTTTTTAAATAACATGATCGTTGCTGGAATACATGGAAAAATTTGCTTCTTTTTACAGGATAAGCCAGGGACACCTCAAGAGCGCAGCCACTTCAGACAGGCATTGCCCCCACAAGGAAAAGCTGGTGCTCTGCAGCAGATAATAGAAGTTGATATCCTGGCTTTTTTATAGAAAAGAATCAAAGGGCACTGTTTTATGAAAAAATTATAATTAGATTTTATTTGTAATGTGACAGCAAACAGCCTAAATGTATGATGAAGGAAGAAGGCAGCCAAAAAAGTCTAAGCACTCAGTATCTCACATAGAACATGAAATCTTTGGACTTCAGTCTGAGTTTTCTCTCACTGTACCTTTTAGTATTTGATTTACCAATATGGTGTTTAGGACAGATGTATTCGATCAATGAGCACGTTTAAGAGTGTCTAATCTGTAATAAACGCTGTGGGTACTATCAAGGGTGTAAGTCACAGTCCAAATTTCAGAGTCCTCCTGGAGTTTACGGTGTTAGCAAACATCTAATAGCAGGCAGTATGCCTTAACTGCTCTGAACTTTGTTGTTGTAAAAGTTTATTTCTCTTATAAATTACTCTGGCTTGGATTTCCTAGGTTTTCTTAGCACCTGTTTCTAAGGCAAGCTTGGTGCAGGCCTTTTGCCATCTAAAACACGTGGGGCAGTCACAAGAGAAATCAGTTCATCCACTGAGGACTCTGGCGATTTGATGAGCACTTGCCCTGATTCTCAAGAGGGATTCCTCTTAAGAAAATAATGCAATATAATACACTGAGACTGCGCTTAGATCCTGCTCTTAATTGCTGTTTCTAAAATTGTTATTATCATTATTTTATTTTTTGGAGTCAGGATCTCTGTTGCTCAGGCTGGAGTGCAGTGGTATGATCATAGCTCACTACAGCCTCAAACTCTTGGGTACCTGCCTTAGCCTCTTGAGTAGCTGGGACTACAGGCATGAGCCACTATGCTGGGCTCTAATTGCTATTTGACCTTGATAAAGCTCTTCAGTGTTTGGAGTCTGTTTTTGCAACAGTAAAATGGAGGCAATAAAAGTGACATCAGAGTGTGTTTCTGACCACTTTTAAAAATAATTTTTTGTTTTAGAATAGCTTTGGATTTGCAGAAAGGTTGCAAAAATAGTAGAGTTCCCATATATACCCATAGAGAGTACCCTGATTATTAACTTATATAGTGCATATTTATAATTAATTAACCAATATTATTATATGATATTATATATTATCATTCCATATACATATACACATATTATATTATTAACTAAAATCCATATTTTATTCAGAATTTTTTTAGTTTTTACCTAAGAGCCTTTTTTTGGGTTCCAGGATTTCATCCAGGTACAACATTACATTCAATTATCATATGCCTCCCTAGCTCTTCCTGGCCGTGACACTTTTCGAGATTTTTGTTTGTTTTGAGGATTGTGGCATACACTATCGGTTGTCTTCTCAATGTCTCTTCTCTCCTTTCTTTTATTTTTTATTTACTTTTTATTTTTAAAATAGAGGCAGGATTTCACCATCTTGTCCAGGCTGGTCTCGAATTCCTGGGTTCAAGCAATCCTCCTGCCTCAGCCTCCCAAAATGCTGGGATTATAAGCATAAGCCACCACACCTGGCCTCTCCTTCCTTTTGAAAGAAAGGTAATGACAGTATGCTTGACTAAAACACTCATTCTCCAGACTCCCTTGGAGCGAGGAGTGTCCGTATGACCTCCTTCTGGGCAATGAGATATAAGTCAAAGATTCTGGGTGAGGTTTCTCAGAAAGCTTCTTAAAGGGTCAGATTTGGCTGGATGTGCCTTTTTCCAATACTCCACTAAACTTGCCCAGAGGGTGACAATAATGATAAGAGATACAGCAAATATCCTTTGAAAAATTATTGTATATTCTGTTTATTTCAATTATGAAAATAAATTTTGCAATTTTTATATACACACATATTTATTCATATTACCATATATGTGTAATAGCTATATTAAGCTGTGATTCACATACCATACATCTGATCTTTAAAGTATACAATTCAGTGGTTTTTAGTGCATTCACAGAGTTGTGCAACCATCACCATAATCAATTCGGGAACATTTTCATCACCCCCAAATGAACCCTGTACCCATTAGCAGTGACTCTTCGTGACTCCAACTTCTCACCCCGACCCTGGGCAATGATCAATGTATTTTCTGTCTCTATAGCTTTGCCTATTCTGGACATTTCCTATAAATGGAATCATACAATATATGACCTTTGTGTTTACCTTCTTTCCCTTACATATTTTTGGGTGTTTTTTAAGAACAGAATAGAGAACTCGGAAATAGGACCACATAGGACCACATCTACAACCACCTGATCTTTGACGAACCTCACAAAAACAAGCAAAGGGGAAAGGATTCCCTAGTTAATAAATGGTGCTGGGAAAACTGGCTAGCCATATGCAGAAAATTGAAACTGGACCCCTTCCTTATACCTAATATGAAAATTAACTCAAGATGGATTAAAGACTTAAACATAAAACCCAAAACCATAAAAACCCTGGGAGAAAACCTAGGCGATACCATTCAGGACATAGGCACTGGCAAAGATTTCATGATGAAAATGTCAAAAGCAATTACAACAAAACCAAAAATTGACAAATGAGATCTACTCTAAAGAGCTTCTGCACAGCAAAAGAAAAATCATCAGAGTGAACAGACAACCTACAGAATAGGAGAAAATTTTTGCAACAGTGGATAAATTTATCTACAAAGAACTTAAACAAATTTACAAGAAAAACAAACAACCCCATTAAAAAGTTGGCAAAGGACATGAACAGACACTTCTCAAAAGAAGACATTTATGTAGCCAATAAACATATAAAAAAAGCTCAACATCACTGATCATTAGAGAAATGCAAATCAAAACCACAGTGAGATCCCATGTCACACCCGTCAGAATGGCAATTATTAACAAGTCAAGAAACAACAGATACTGGCGAGGCTATAGAAAAATAGGAACACTTTTACACTATTGGTGGGAATGTAAATTAGTTTAACCATTCTGGAAGACAGTGTGGCAATTCCTCAAAGGCCTCGAACCCAGAAATACCATTTGACCCAGCAATCCCATTACTGTGTATATACCCAAAGGAATATATTATATTTATAATATAGTAGCATAATAAATCATTCTTCTATAAAGACATGCATGTATATGTTCATTGCAGCACTATTCACAATACTAAAGAATGGAATCAACCCAAATTTCCATCAGTAATAGACTGGATAAAGAAAATGTTGTACATATATACCATGGAATACTATGCAGCCATAAAAAGGAATGAGATCATGTCCTTTGCAGGGACAAGGGTGAAGCTGGAAGCCATTATCCTCAGCAAACTAGCACAGGAACAGAAAACCAAACACTGCATGTATTCACTTGTAAGTCGGACTGAACAGTGAGAACACACAGATACAGGGAGGGGAACAACACACATGAGGGGAGGGAGAGAATCAGAAAAAATATCTAATGCATGCTGGGCTTAATTCTCAGGTGATGGATTGATAGGTGCAGCAAACCACCATGGCACATGTTTACCTATATAACAAACCTGCACATGCACCCTGGAACTTAAAGCAAAATTAAAAAAAAAAAAAAGGAAGATCTCATTCTTTAAGGGTAGGGTCTTGCTCTGTCACCCAGTCTGGAGTGCAGTGATACTATTATGGTTCACTGCAGCCTTCAGCTCCTAGGCTTAAGTGAGCCTTCAGCCTCAGCCTCCTGAGTTGCCAGGACTACAGGTGTACACCACCATACATGCAGTTAATTTTTTAAATGTTTTTAGTAGAGGTGAGGTCTCACTATGTTGCCAATGCTAGTCTGTAACTGCTGGCCTCAAGCAATCCTCCTGCGTCAGCCTCCCAAAGTGCTGGGATTACAAGCATGAGCCAACATGGTTGGCCTCCTAAGCACACTTTTAAGATTTATCTATGTTGTAGCACACATCAGTGCATCATTTTCTTTGATGACTGAATAATATTCCATTGTGTGGATAGTTTATATTTTATTTATTCACTCATCAATTAGTGGACATGTGATTTATTTTCACTTTTTGGCTATTATAAATGATGTTGCTATAAACCTTTGTGTACAAGTTTTTGCATGGACATATATTTTCTTTCTCTTTGGTAAATACCTAGGAGTGGAAGCAGCAAATAACTTGAGAATATGAGGATGAAAGCCTCATGTAAATTATAACAGAGCAAGAAACACAGGAGATGGGGTCCTCATGACATCTTGAAGGTACTACAGCTTGCCTAGACTTTCTACATATGGATTTCTTATTATGTGAGAAAAAAATAAGCCCCTTTCTTATCTAAAAGGCATCTAAAAAGTCTGCTGTTGTATGCTGCTAAAGAGAATTCTTACTGATACCGAGATTAAATGGGATGTTGTCAAGCAGAGGGCAAGGGCTCCATGCCTGGTAAATCAGTTTAAACATCTCTCCAAGGAAGCTTGTTCTGACTCTTCCAGCTCATACTCAATGGTTCCTTCTCCTCAGAACATCTTGAACTAAGGACCATATATTATTTGTTCTTTTGTATGTTACCCTTGTATTCTTGTCATATCTGTAAACTGAGGACAAAATATCATTGGTAATGCTATTTTGTTGCGGCTCTGGGGCACCTAGGTGAGGTGCTGGGTCATAGTATCCCACAGGAAATACTTGGGCTTGATTCTACTGTAAGTAAAAATCTGGTATTTTCTTAGTGAAGATCCTATTCTCTGAATGTGATATGCACCAACACATGGAGAAGGACTAATGCCCTGCAGTACCACAGCAATAAATCTCTGGTAGCAGTTTCAAAATTCTAGCCTCCTTCCTGCTAAAAACCAGGCCTAATTTTTACAGAAGACCATAACAGTTAGTGATACATGCCTGATTGCTGCTACTGGCTCAACCAACAATTCATTCCCTTGTTTTTGCAAGATTAACAACGGAGATTAATTTTCAATAAAATTAACAACAAAGGCTAATTAACAAAGACAAAGACAACAGTTAACATTTCTTGAGCACTTAATATATATTAAGAATAGTGCAATGAAGAAAAAATAATGCAATACATTTAAAGGATAAAAAAATAGAGGATTTATGGAGGTGGGGGTATGATAAAACTACTCTGTATCTTGATTAGGCGGTGGTTACATGACTGTATGTATTTGCTAAAACTCATAGTTTAACTAAAAAGTGTGAATTTTACTCTATGTGAACTATACCTCAATAAATCTAACCTTGCACTGTCAAGCCCCAAGAAAAAAATAAAATAAAATAAAATAATAAAATAAAATAAAATAGAAATGCTCAGTCTGTACTTATAAGTAACTTACAAATTAGGGGACAAAAATAACAAATTAAAAACTTTGAGAATCCTTTGATTCAAATTTCAAATAAAAATCAAGGAAAATATTATAAAAATTAATTTAGCAAGCCAGGAAGGTCATTTAAAAAAAGAAAATGTTGGAAAGGAAAATGTTGGAATTTAATACATGCCGTACGAATAATTAGTTTGATAAAACATATTCCAGTTATATCCATGTAAGTAGAAACATATGGGTTATGTTTGACTGGGTGTGGTGTAAATGCAGAGTGACCAAACATCTCAGTTTGCCTGGGACTATCCTGATTTTAGCCCCGAAAGTCCCACTTCCTGGGTAACCTGGGTAACCTCTTATTCTCAGTGAAACCAGGATAATTGCTCTTTTTTTTTTTTTTTTTTTTTTTTACTGAGAATTATGGGGTTTTTTTTAGTGTAAAAAACACTGCTTGAAATGTTATCACAATCTTTCTATTTCTGCATTACGACCAATAAGAATATAAAGTAGCAAAGTTGATTCTGCAGAGATCCGCATTTCTCCAGCTCGTGCTTATCAAATCGATACCATAAGCATTTATATGCTTATCCACTCTACTTGATGGCTTGAGAGTAGGGGCCATGTCATAATTCTTGAATTCCTTTGATTTAGCACATAGTAAATTTCCCATATACACCTGCTCTGTATACAGAGATTTGTCAATATAACTAAGGCATGGAAATTTGCTAATTATATTGTGTGTAATGAAGAGGAAAAGACAAGATTATGCATTGGCATGGAGGCAAAATAAGGATTTCAGATTTTATCTTTAATATATTGAGGAAAAAAAACCTCAGAGATTTCAAGTGGGAACTTTATTAGATTCACATCTTCCTGGTTTCTCCATTTTCTTTATTTCACTGTTTCGGAAACGAGTGACACCCTCATTCCCTAAATAAATAGTGGCTCTTAATGAACAAGAACCTCTTGTCAGCCCCAGAGCTTTGTGACTGAGATCACAGCCGTATGGCAGCATCCTCGTCTTTGACATAGGGCTAATAACAGTAGCAATGTCCTAGGATTGTTAGGAGAACTAAAAGGGGTAATAGTGCTAAAGCACTTAGACAGTACGTGGAACATAGTAAGATCTATAATATTGCTTCTTAAATAAATATACAGTCTATTGTGAAGAATGTGAGGATTGGGTGATAAATACCTTTTCAAGTTAGACTTAAGTGCAGCAATGTGTATAAGAAATTGCTGGATCAAATATATGAATCAAGAATTACGCCACTAGATTACTGATGTACTTGTGTATTTTTGGGTGGTGATGGGTTCTATACATCCATTAGGTTTCTATTGCTGCATAACAAATTTGGCAGCTTAACAAGACAAATGTATTGTCTCACATTTTCCATGGGTCAGCAGGTAAGTGTAACGCAGCGGGGTTCTCTGCCTGGATCTCACAAGGCTCAAATCAAGAGGTCACCTGGAGCTATGATCTCATGTGAGGCATAAGTTCCTTGTCATGCTCAGTGGTTGGTTGGCAGAACTTAGCTACCTTTTTTTTTTTTTTTTTGAAATGGAATCTAACTCTGTCACCCAGGCTAGAGCACAGTGGTGTAATCTTGTCTCACTGCAACCTCCGCCTACTGGGTTCAAGCCATTCTCCTGCCTCAGCCTCCCGAGTAGCTGGGATTGCAGGCACCCGCCATCATGCCAGGCTAATTTTTGTATCTTTAGTAGACACAGGCTTTCACCATGTTGGCCAGGCTGGTCTCAAACTCCTGACCTCAGGTGATCTGCTCACCTTGGCCTCCCAAAGTGCTGGGATTACAGGCATGAGCCACTGCACCCAGGCTTTAGCTTCTTATAATTGTAGGAATGGAGGCCCTCAGCAACTTGAGGCCACCCACTGTTTCCTGCCACATGACTCTCTCTACAACATGGTAGCTTACTTTTTCAAATTGAGCAGAAGAATCTTTCATGCTTCAAATCTCTCCCTTTAGGAGGGACTCAGTACCTTTTAAGGATTCACTTGATTCAGGTAGGCCCACCCAGGATAATTACCTCTGATTAATGAAAACTCACCTAATTTGGGACCTTAATGATATTTGCAAAATCTCTTTACCTTTCTCCTACAATATAACTTAATCACAAGCGTGACAGCCATATTCATATTCACTGTCCTAACCACCTTCAAATGGCAGGGATCATAACAGGGGACAAGTATATTTGGGGTCATCTTAGAATCCTGCCTATTTCAGTATGCTTTTCAGCCATTGCAAAATACAGCTACTTTATACAACTGGGTTGCATAAAGATCCCTCTGGATGCAGTAGGAAGGATTTACTAGGGGTTGGGGAGTAAAATGTGGTGAGAGAAAATAAATAATAAAACAGGAATAACAGTTGGATAGATAATGCCATAATAATGTCATAATGAGAGCTGATGCTGGCAGTGGAAGTGAAGAAAATTTCACGGTTTATAGATATATATTGGAGAAAAACTAGGCAGGCCTTAATGATGGGTAGGAAGTATGTAGCAAGGTAAGAGAGGAAGAGTAAAGGATGCTGTATTGTTGACTATTACTGCATAACAAATTACCCCCAAACATAGCAATTTAAAACAATGAACATTTATCATATCACAATTTCTATAGGTTAGAATTTTGGGTACACTCAGCTGGGTTGCAGTCAAGACATCAGCTGAAGCTTCAGCCATCTGAAGGCTTGACTGGCGCTGGAAGACCTGTTTCCAAAATGGCACACTTATATGGCCGCTGGCTGAGGCCTCCTATTTCTCCATACATGGGCGTCTTCATAGGGCTGCTTGAATGCCCTTATAAAATGGCAACTGTTTTTTTTCCAGAATAAGTGATCCAAGAGAAGAGCAAGTTATATCTTGCAGTAACCTTTTATAAACTAGCCTAGATCCTGCAATAACCTTTTATAAACTAGCCTCAGAAGTCACACACTGACTTTCACCATGTCCTCCTCATGAGAAATGAGTCATTAATTTGGCCATACTCAAGGGGATGGGAATTACGTTCACCTTTTGAAGACAAGAGTGCCAAAGAATTGTGCATACATTGTAAAACTATGATAGGTGACTTTTTGGATTCAAGTTTGCATAATGGCACTGCTTGCCTTTACAGACTCATGTTGAACATTCTAATAATAATAAAACAAAATTGTGTGAGGATTTTGGTGAAAATAAATGAATACCAATAAACTTCTATAAGACTTAGAGAAGGGTTAGATAGACAGGAGCTGAAGTGGCCAAGGGAGATTGAAATGTGAGCTTGCCCTTGAATGATGAGTAGGATTTGAGTAGAGAGATACAGAATAGTACACCAAGTAGGGTGCACAGCACAAGCAAGCGCCTGGAGATGGAACAGAGAAAGACCCCACTGAAGCCGAACATTTGATCCGAGGGTAATACAACAGGAGTCAGTAGAAGTGGGGAGCCACTTCATGAAGAACCTTAAGAAATTTCAGGCTAAGGAATTTGCAACTTGATTCAGCAGTTGAGAATTTAGCATATTTTCAGAGAGAAAGGGAATTGTGCACAGCAGTTTGATGTGTTAGGGACTTGGCACAGCCAAGGGATGTTTCTACTGTTGACTTGTGTTCCAGATGCAAGGCCTGCTCCTCAAACTTAGTGAGACCCAGGAACCGAAGTACTTTGTGCACTGAAGGGACTGACTATGAATCCAATTATTCATCCGTTTGGAAGGATTTATTGTGGAATCCTGAAGGAAAAGTCTCCTGTCACCAAAGCAAGATTTAAACTGCTTAAGTGCACATAAGTCAAGCAGAAATTATGGTAATTGGACTTAAACCTGCTTCCCTCTCTGCATATTGTAAATAAAAGAAGACAGTTTAAACAAAGGAGCAAGATGTAAATACAAGAATGAGATCAAAGCAAATCTGGAATTAAATTCTACAAAGAGAAAACAAAATCCAAGATATATGGCCAGCACTTTGTAATGCATTTTACAGCACTAAAAACTGGCAGCCTAAAATATGATTTGCTCAACACATCTATATAAAGTTTGCAAAACAATTTAGAATTTACCCGTTTTGGTGTTTCCCAATTATCTTGCATTTTATGAAATCATTTACTAATTTTTCACTGAAATATGCACAGTGACTAACGTATTTGCAAACAAATGAACTACCCATAGTTCTGAACTTTTCTTTATCATGTAAACCACTCATAGTCTTGTTGTTTACATGTTATTTTCATTAATAATAATGTAAACTAAATAAAATAAATGAACATTTTGGGGCATAGAATTAGACTAGTGACATAAAATTATATAATCACTAAATTTATAAATTTATTCTAATAAAGAATAATTTGAAAGTAGGTCTTCAGGTAGATAGTGCTAAGAGTAAAAAGGTTTTGACTAAGGAAGCAAGGATAATGGGACGCTTTGAGATACTGAGACAAATAGACATACACAGAATAGGGAAATGGGTCAGGAAATCAAATTGGGCAATAACAGGGAGCTAACACAAACATTACTAATTTATCATTTTAATCAAGGCAGTGACAAATATACAGAATTAATATTAGTCAAGTGGCCTCATAGATAAGCTCTGGTCAGCTATTACCAAATGGAAATTTCTTTTTTTATCATAAGCTCATACTTGTATATCATGTCTTCTTAATGTAAGTGATATTGCCTTCAAGGTAGTAAAAATTGATTCTTGGAGGGCCAAATCTCTTACTTGTTTTTCGTATAAACACAGAACACATATAGTACCTAAACAGGTATATGGTATAGCTCTGGTATTAAAATTTCATGGAGGGAATAATCAGGTAAAAAATGTCTCAAGGGCTCCTTGTGTGTGTTGGGTGTAGGGGATGGTAATAAAAAAATGGGTTTTTTTGTTGTTGACAAACATTGTGCGACATAATCCTTTCCTAAGTCTTATGTAGGAATCCACTAGAATTTAAGTTCCTTAAGCACAAGAATTTAGGCCTGTTTTGTTTTTTTTTTCTTTCACTGCTGTACCCTCAGTGCTTAGAGCCTGCTTGACACATAGTAGGTACTTGACAAATATTTACTAAATAAATGAATTGTTTTACTTTGCAGCAGAGACACCCAGGGCGATGGTAATAGTGCCTTGATATCTATTACTCTTATAATTGAAAGGGAACAACCTAGCAGTTGGTCAAGTTCTTTGGTGTGACTGGAGAAGGAACTAGGGACTGGACCAAAGAAGACTTGACAAAGTGCTAGGCTGTCCCTTTTAATTATCCTTCCACCTGGCACTTTTCATGTTCTCTGTCCTCCCTTAAACCACTGGGCCTTTGTATATTCTACTCTACTCTACTGCTATGTCTACTCTAAATCTCATCTCCTGAAGCATAGTCAACTCCAAGTCATCCTTCATTCCTATCTCTGACCGATTCAAAGGTTTTCATAACTCCGTATACTTTTTCATAGCATTTAACACAGGGACAATATAGTATGCCCATGTATGCCATATCAATAATGCCTGTTTTCTCACTAGA
Organism: Theropithecus gelada; assembly: GCF_003255815.1. Lineage (NCBI taxonomy): Eukaryota > Metazoa > Chordata > Mammalia > Primates > Cercopithecidae > Theropithecus > Theropithecus gelada. The sequence continues at coordinate 102,266,235 of NC_037677.1, forward strand.
CTGTAAATTCTATTGAGTCTGTTTGGTTTCATTATTTTATCCCCTGCAAATAGTACTATGCCTAGTGTTGCACTCATTTAATAATTTCAAATAACAAACACATGATTAATTCTGAAAAGTCCAGAATTCAATGAATGCAAGTGTGTCAGGTATATGATCAAGATTAAACAAGAACCATACTAACTTCAGTTAACATAAAAAGTAATTGTTTTCTACCAATTAGTCTCTGATAAGCCACTTGGAAATGAGAATAAGTTAATCAATGGGTAGTAACTGAAAAAGTACCCCGTGACAGTACTGTATTATGAGCTATATTGATTGTGTTTTAGTGTGTGTAGATATTAGGAGCCTATACACACTGAACCCTGATCATGTGGCATTCCGTATAGTACGAAGATCAGCTTAAGAAAGAATTGTCTGAGATTTGAACTTTTTTTTTAATTTTTATTTTATTTTAGGTTCTGGGATACATATGCAAAATATGCAGGTCTGCTACACGGGTAAGTGTGCCATGGTGGTTTACTGTACCTATCAACCCCTCATCTAAGTATTAAGCCCCACATGCATTAGCTATTTATCCTGATGCTCTACTTCCCCCCACCCCCGATAGGCCCTGGCATGTGTTGTTCCCCTCCCTGTGTCCATGTGTTCTCATTGTTCAGCTCCCACTTATGAGTGAAAACATACAGTGTTTGGTTTTCTGTTCCCATGTTAGTTTGCTGAGGATTCTGGCTTCCAGCTTCATTCATGTCCCTGCAAAGGACAAGATCTCATTCGTTTTTATGGCTACATAGTATTCCATGGTGTATATGTATCACATTTTCTTCCTTTTCTTTCTTTTTTTTTTTTTTTTGAGACGGAGTCTCGCTCTGTCGCCCAGGCTGGAGTGCAGTGGCGCGATCTCTGCTCACTGCAAGCTCTGCCTCTCAGGTTCACGCCATTCTCCTGCCTCAGCCTCCCAAGTAGCTGGGACTACAGGCGCCCACCACCAGGCCCAGCTAATTTTTTGTGTTTTTAGCAGACACAGGGTTTCACTGTGTTAGCCAGGATGGTCCCAATTTCCTGACCTCCTGATCCACCCACCTTGGCCTCCCAAAGTGCTGGGATTACAGGCGTGAGCCACCGATCCCGGCTTGTACCACATTTTCTTTATCCAGTTTATCATTGATGAGCATTAGGATTGGTTCCAAGTTTTTGCTATTGTGACTAGTACTGCAGTAAACATATGTGTGCACGTATCTTTATAATAGAATGATTTATATTCCTCTGGGAATCCCATTACATAAGTAATGGGATTGTTGGGTCAAGTGGCATTCCTGGTTCTAGATCCTTGAGGAATCGCCACACTGTTTTCCACAGTGGTTAAACTAATTTACATTCCCACCAAGAATGTAAAAGCATTCTTATTTCTCCACAGCCTTGCCAGCATCTGCTGTTTCTTGACTTTTTAATAATAAGCATTCTGACTGGCGTGAGATGGTATTCATTGTGGTTTTGATTTGCATTTCTCTAATGATCAGTGATGGATATTGAGCTTTTTTTCATATGTTTCTTGGCCACATAAATGTCTTATTTTGAGAAGTGTCTGTTCATGTTCTTTGCTCACTTTTTAATGGGGCTGTTTGTTTCTTGTAAGTTTGTTTAAGTTCTTCCTAGATTCTGGGTATTAGACCTTTGTCAGATGGGTAGATTACAAAAGTTTTCTCCCATTCTGTAGGTCATCTATTCACTCTGATGATAGATTCTTTTGCTGTGCAGAAGCTCATCAGTTTAATTAGATCAATTTTAGCTTTTGTTGCAATTGCTTTTGGTGATTTCATCATAAAATTTTTGCCCAAGCCTATGTCCTGAATGGTATTGCCTAGATTTTCTTCTAGGGTTTTTATGGTTTTGGGTTTTATATTAAGTCTTTAATCCATCTTGAGTTAGTTTTTGTATAAGGTGAAAGGAAGTGGTCCAGTTTCAGTTTTCTGCATATGGCTAGGCAGCTTTCTCAGCACCATTTATTAAATAGGGAATCCTTTCACCATTGCTTGTTTTTGTGAGGTTTATCAAAGATCAGATGGTTGTAGATATACAGTCTTACTTCTGAGATCTCTATTCTGTTCCATTGGTCTATGTGTCTGTTTTGGTAACAGTAGCATGCTGTTTTGCTTACTGTATCCTTTTAGTATAGTTTGAAGTCAGGTAGCATGATGCCTCCAGCTTTGTTCTTTTTGCTTAGGATTGTCTTGCTACATGGGCTCTTTTTTTGTTCCATATGAATTTTAAAGTGGTTTTCTCTAATTATGTCAATGGTAGTTTGATGGGAATAACATTGAATCTATAAATTCCTTTGGCAGTATGGCCATTTTGACGATATCGATTCTTCCTACCCACGAAGATGGAATGTTTTTCCATTTGTTTGTGTCCTGTCTCATTTCCTTGAGTAGTGATTTGTAGTTCTTCTTGAGGTTTTTCACTTCCCTTGTTAGCTGTATTCCCAGGTATTTTATTCTCTTTGTTGCAATTGTGAATGGAAGTTCATTCATGATTTGGCTCTCTGCTTGTCTATTGTTGGTATATAGGAATGCTTGTGATTTTTGCACATTGATTTTGTATCCTGAGACTTTGCTAAAGTTGCTTATCAGTTTAAGGAGCTTTTGGACTGAGATAATGGGGTTTTCTAGATATAGGATCATGTTGTCTGCCAACAAAGACAATTTGAGTTCCTCTCTTCCTATTTGAATATTCTTTATTTCTTTCTCTTGCCTGATTTTCCTGGTAAGAACTTCAAATACTATGGTTGAACAGGAGTGGTGACAGAGGGCATCCTTGTCTTGTGCTGGTTTTCAAAGGGAATGCTTCCAGTTTTTGCCCATTCAGTATTATATTGGCTGTGGGTTTGTCATAAATAGCTCTAAGGGGTTTCCTTTATCTAGAAAAGTCACCCAGAGAGATTCAAAGAAAAACACTCTTTTCGTTTAGCACTTTGTGACTGAAACATTGACAGGCATTTCATATGCATTCTCATTTAATCCTCATTAATTATGTGAGACAGGTGATATTTATTATTGCCTCCATTTTAAGAGGAAGAAACTCTGGTTCAGAGTGATGTTGTGATCTAGTTATGCTCCCCTTAAGTAGTGCTATGGTTTGAATGTTTGTGTCCTCCCAAAATTCATGTATTGAAACCTAATCACCAATATGATGGCATTAAGAGGCGGGGTCTGTGGGAAGTAACAAGGTCATGAGGGCAGAGTCCTTCCTAAGGATTAGTGCCCTTGTAAAAGAGGCCCCACAGAGCTGCTTTGCTCCTTTTAGTATGTGAGACCACAGAAGGTGAAAGTGAACCCTCACCAGATATCAAATCTATGGACACCATAATCTTGAACTTCCTGGCCCCCAGAATTGTGAGAAATAGATTTCTGTTGTTTATAAGTCATCTAGTTTATGGTATTTTGTTATAGAAGCCCCATTAGACTAAGACAGGTAGTATCCACAGCTTAGAAAGTAAATAAGCCAATATGATATCATTATTCTTCTACAGAGAGCAATATGAGGAACATATGAAACAAAACTTATAAAGCAAGCAGCAGCAACCTTTTTCTGAAGAGGTCTGGATAGTAGATATTTTAAGTTTTGCAGGTCATGTGGTATCTGTTGCAGCTAGTCAGCTCTGTCCTTGTAGCTCAAAAACATCAATAAAAATGTCCTAAACCAATGAGCATTGTTCTGTTGAAATAAAATTATTTGTGGACACTGAATTTGAATTTCACATAGGTTTCACATGTCACCAAATATTCTTCTTCTTCTAAATTGTTTTCATTTACTTAAAAATGCAAAACCATTTTTAACTTATAGACTATTGCAAAGCCAGCAGTGGGAAGGTTTTGGCCCATGGATCACAGTTTGCTGAACCGCGTTATTGTAGTAATGATGGTATTAGTAGGCATAGTTAATATTTATTGGCTCTATCCTATGTCCCAAGTACTAAGCACTGTAAGAGTTAAATATTAACATTTCTTAACAGGTAGATGGCAGCAATACTATTCCTACTTGCTCAAGATTATACAGCTATGGGAGATAGAGGAATCAGGATAAAAACCCAGGTTTAGAATATATCCCAAACTCCCAGCTTAGAATATATTTATGAATGACAATATGTTTATATGAATCAAAAATAAAATAGTTGCGAATTTGTGTAGGACTCCATATACAGAAGAGGAGTTTGGGGAACAGTAAGTCCCTGATAGTAAGAGCAAAGCATGGAAAAGCTGAGTCTTAAATTGAACCTTAGTAAGGTTCTTTATCTAAATGTTAGATAGGAGGAAGTGGGTAGAGAGGGGAATAGCATAAACAAAGTGAGACATAAATAGAGCTTAGCATACATAAGAAGCTTGGCTGTTTTGTAGATTCTCTGTTGTATTTATGTATTATTGGAGCATCATAGTGGGTACTGACTATTTTCAAAGGCTTTAAATGTATGGATGTTGGTTTCATAGTTTTGACAAATGTACCATGGTAATGAAACCATTAGGGGAAACTAGGTGAGGGGTAAATGAGAGATCAATTAGCTTTGGAACTTTTCTCTGAATCTAAAATTATTACAACATAAAAAGTTTATTATAAAAAATATTTTGATATCCAGTTCTTTTTTCTTTTTTTAAATTATACTTTAAGTTCTAGGGTACATGTGCACTACTTGCAGGTTTGTTACATATGTATACATGTGCCATGTTGGTGTGCTGCAACCATTAACTCGTCATTTACATTAGGTATATCTCCTAATGCTGTTCCTCCCCTCTCCCCCTACCCCATGACAGGCCCTGGTGTGTGATGTTCCCCTTCCCGTGTCCAAGTGTTCTCATTGTTCAATTCCCACCTATGAGTGAGAACATGCGGTGCTTGGTTTTCTGTCTTTGCGATAGTTTGCTGAGAATGATGGTTTCCAGCTGCATCCATGTCCCTACAAAGGACACAAACTCATCCTTTTTTATGGCTGCATAATATTCCATGGTGTATATGTGCCACATTTTCTTAATCCAGTCTATCATTGATGGACATTTGGGTTGGTTCCAAGTCTTTGCTACTGTGAATAGTGCTGCAGTAAACATACGTGTGCATATATCTTTATAGTAACATGATTTATAATCCTTTGGGTATATACCCAGTAATGGGATTGCTGGATCAAATGGTATTTCTAGTTCTAGATCCTTGAGGAGTCACCACACTATCTTCCACAATGGTTGAACTATTTACACACCCACCAACAGTGTAAAAGTGTTCCTATTTCTCCACATCTTCTCCAGCACCTGTTGTTTCCTGACTTTTTAATGACCGCCATTTTAACTGGTGTGAGATGGTATCTCATTGTGGTTTCAATTTGCATTTCTCTGATGGCCAGTGATGATGAGCATTTTTTCATGTGTCTGTTGGCTGCATAAATGTCTTCTTTTGAGAAGTGTCTGTTCATATCCTTCGCCCACGTTTTGATGGGGTTGTTTGATTTTTTTCTTGTAAATTTGTTTAAGTTCTTTGTAGATTCTGGATATTAGCCCTTTGTCAGATGAATAGATTGCAAAAATTTTCTCCCATTCTGTAGGTTGCCTGTTCACTCTGGATTTCCAGTTATTTTTTCAAATATAAGGTTGAGAAGCCTACCAGTTCAAATGATCTCCCAACTCAGACTTTATTCAGTTTTCTCTGTACCTGTCCTGAGGTTAATCTAAGGATCTGACTTTTCCACAGGTAGTTGTGGTAAGCTCATAGAGGTTTAGAAATGAGCATCCAAGCTGTAACACTCCATCTGCTCCTGTCACTCTGAAACTTTTTGACATCAGATCAACGACGTGGCAGCTTTTTGATGTTGGATCAATAATATAAACAACAATTTTGAGTGACAGCTTAATCAAGTTAAAACTCCTAACAACTGTACTTCAGAGGCACAGAACTATCTGCTAGAGATCTACTGAAAAATCAAACGATGAACCTGAAAGAACTTAATATTATAAAAGTGGCTTCCTAGAGGCCTTCTCTCCAAAGGGTTTCTTTTCCATTAGAGAAGACTGATGAGAAGTCAGCAAAAGGAAAGTCTTTCTCTTCAATCCAGGTGACTTTAATGCCACTGAGATGATAGAATACAGCTGTGAAATTATCTCCTTCCACCACACTCAACATAATTCCTTTGGCACCATAGGTATAGCCAATAATAGTTAACTGCACCCAGAATATAATTAACTACACTGTAGCATTTCAATGGCCATTGTAAAGGAAACCCACTGTCTACAGATTCTTCAACGCAGTAAGTATACAAAGGAATAAATAAATAAACCACATTTTCATTGGCTATAATATGCACATATTTTTCACATGTTAATATCTCTGATATTAGGATGTTAATATCTCTGAAATTTTCCTGCCTCAGTCTCCCAGGTAGCTGGAATGCAGGTGTGCTGTACCACTCCAGGCTGTATATATATTTATCTATATAGCAGCACCGCTATATATATAGTGGTTGTGCGTGCCTGTAGTCCCAGCTACTTGGGAGGCTGAGGCAGGAGGATCGCTTAAGCCCAGGAGTTTGAGTTTACAGTAGAATATGATCATGCTACTGTACTCCAGCCTGAGCAACAGAGCAAGACCCTGTCTCAAAAAAAAAAAAAAAAAAAAAAAAGGGGAAAAAAATCAATTGTCTTTCCATTGCTGGGACAGAAATTGTTTTTTTCAGAGAGGATTTACATTGACTGCTGTCAGTTAACTAGGGACACTGCTCACTTGAGATCGCTTTAAATTAAATTAAAGTTTTGGAACTGTACTGGTAGTCTACATTCAGACTTTAAACCTGCATGAGTACATGCTTGGTTAAAAAAAAAGACTCAGTGGAGATTTTTCTTTCTGCTCCTTGTACTTGGTGTCGTTTCAGATATGCATGCTTACTTGAGATCCCTTTCTGCATGGTGGGTTTATTTCTGCTTACCCTTTCAAGAAGCCTAGAGCTCTTTGGTACCATGGCTTTTGGCACCACTTTCTCACTAACTTCCCCGTCTTGGGCAGTTTGAGTTTTCTCTCTGAAATATATGAAACAATGGTGCATCTTACAATAAATGTTTTCTATTCAGTGAGATAGGAAAATCTCTCAAGTTCAAGTTTTTATTTTTACTAGCAACCATGGTAAACATTTGCATAAATGATATCAAATTCTGCCTCTAGGATAGTCTGAGTGGTATCACTTGCTTTGTAGTTTGTGTCACTGAGTATGACAGTGCATTATATGTGCAGGAATGTTTTTGATTTTATGTGTGTGTGGTTGTTTCTTACGCAGCAACTTAGGTATAGTTGGTTTTAATGGGAATACATACTCTGGCAGTAGTGAGCTAGCCGTCTAATCAGGAAGCTCATGCTTCAGAGGCAACTACTCTAAACATTTTTGTTATTCATATCCAATAAAACACTAAATGCTTCATTAATTAGCAATTTCAGAAGTAGACTTTATTGATGAAATTATAAGTTTATTAAACGGCATAACAAATGTTAGAAGTGGGCTTTCGTCGATGCCATGAAAATTTTCAATAGATGCAATAGCTAAAATACTGAGATTCTCCCCCTCTCTTGCAAAACAGAATATAAGAACCTGGTGGAGTCTGCTCTGTTTCTGGAGCTGGCATTTGAGATTCTATTCTTAAACAGACATGTACCATTGGTTTGGAGAATTTCTAACTGCCTTATGCTAATCACTGGAAAAACAGTACCCTGCCTCTGGAATATTGTTTCTTCTGTCTTGCTGAACATTTCATGCAAGGAGTAGTTGGAACATCTAAAGGGAGAAAGAGGTGAACTTTGAGTTTACAGAATAGTTATTTTTCCTAATTACTATGGAATACTCAGTACATGTCACTATATGCAGTAGAATTTCCTCTGAACTGGCTTCATTATAGCCCATTAGCGAGACTGTAACCCTGTATAAAGTCATAACATTTGTTTGTAAAGTGTGTGTTTTGCTTGTGGCTTTTAGGCCAAGATAGCATGTAGAAGCTGAATCCAGCCTTGTTCTCCAATAGCTCTGTTCCAGTCAGGGCAGCAGAAACTCCAAGAGAATATCCTTTTCTTTGTTTGTTTGTTTTTCACTTTGTCCATCCAGAAGGGGATATCTTTTGCAATTCACACAGAGGTATTAGTTTAAATTGACTTAATGCCTTGCTCTCTGCTATTTCACATTTCTTAGAGGGTTATTTTTATCCAAGAAAAAAGAACCTAAGGTTTGTGGCTGGTGCAACAAGAAGGTACCAATATTTGTCTATTTTACATAAAAAGATAAGGGGAATTAAAGAAAGTAAAAAAAATGTACTGAAGGTCATGTTCCCTTGGACTCTGGATTATGCCTATTCAGAATCTGAGTCTCCTGGCCTCTACTGAGAAACTGACATCAAATCATCATGAAGACTTTCAAAGCACAAGATTTTGACATCATTAAATTCTTCTGCAAACATTTCCTTATTGACATAGGCATATTTCACTTTTTGCAGCATCTGTACACTTGAAGGGACAAAAATAAATCTAATTTCTATAAATCCAACATGTTTTGCTAATTTGCAATAGAAGTTCAAGAATGACATTTTCATCTCATATGTCCACAAAAGATATCCTAACCTGTGCTGTGTTTCTATGGTTCACATCTCACCATTTTATTAAAGAGCTAATAGTCTTTAATCCTACATTCAACTATGCCATGGAAACCCTTAAAGAAGCCCTGCATTAACAAATTAATAAAATAACAGTACACAGATTTTGCCAATATACCAAGTTTTCTGTTTCCACCAACAAGTAGGTATTCCTGGTGAATCAACCAGTGACAATATTAGTGAGAAGGCATGTGCTTGCACATGATTCTGGTCTAAGATATGGCAAAAAGGCTTCAGAGATCCAAGTTACTACATCAGGCTCATATTTTTAAAAGAATCTAGAGTTATAATCATCTACATCTCCAAAACAAACAAACAAAAAACAAAAAGACAAACTTCCACAAGTGATTACTATAGAGAAGTAACTTGATGGAATTACAACATTCTAGAATTAAAAGGGACTTTAGAGAAAAAAGAGTCCAACTCCTTCCAAATCAGACTATCTCCTATTACATCCTTGATAAGATGATTAATTTACTGAGAGACGATGATAGAAAGATAATAGAAGTTTACATTTTCAAATGTTGTTGCTCTGAACTGAATTGTGTCCCTCCCCAAATTCATATATTAAAGCTTTGACTCCCAGTGTGATAGTATTTGGAGATGGGGCCTGTGGGAGGTAATGAAGTTTAGATGAAGTTACCATGGTATGGCTCTAATGATAGGTTTAGTGCCCTTGTAAGATGAGACAAAACACATTTATGCAACAAGGAAAAGATATATGGGCACTGATGTGGTTTGGCTTTGTGTCCCCACCGAAATCTCATCTTGTGGCTCTGATGATCCCCACGTGTTGTGGGAGGGACCCAGTGGGAGATAATTGAACTGTGGGGGCATGTCTTTCCCATGCTGTTCTCATGGTGGTGAGTGGGTATCATGAGATCTGTTGGTTTTATAAACGGGAGTTTCCCTGCACAAGCTCCAGCTCCCTCTGTGCCTGCTGCCATCCATGCAAGACATGACTTGCTCCTCCTTGCCTTCTGCCATGATTGTGAGGCCTCTTCAGCCATGGGGAACTGTAAATCCATTAAACCTCTTTCTTTTGTAAATTGCCCAGTCTCGGGTATGTCTTTATCAGCAGTGTGAAAATGGACTAATACAGACACACAGAGAGAAGGCAGCCATCTGCAAGCCAGGGAAAGAGCCTTCCCAAGAACTGAATTAGCAGTACTTTGATCTTGGACTTCACAGTCTCCAGAACTGTGAGAAATAAAGTTCTGCTGTTTGTGTCACACAGTCTATGGTATTTTGTTATGGCATCCCAAGCAGACTAAGACAGTTGCCTAAACAAAACCAGATGTTGTGGCTTGACTTGTCTCTCTAAGACTTCTATAAATACATACTGAATGCTGAGCCCATAAGTAGTTGATAAGCACTAAGTGAAATGACTTTTTTTCCAGCACTTTCAGACAACTTGGTAGTTTCATAGTTAATGTGTTAATGTCTACCAACATTAATAGTTAATATCTACCAACAGCAGAAAACCAGAGTAGACACTGAAACCAGACTGCCTTGGAGCCAATCCAGTCTCCAATACATGGCTGGATAATCATGAGCTTAAGCTTGTTTCCTCATTTGTAGAATGAGAATAAAAACATTATTAACCTCATTGACTTGTGATGATCAAAGAATGAAAAACATACAATGCACTTAGATGAATGTCAGTGAAGACAGTAAGCACGTAATAATAGTATTGTTTGTGTCATCATCATTATCATCATCACTGGGAAGGTGAGGCACACATTTTGAGGACTGCTTTTACTCCTGGATCCATTTTATTATAGCATAATATATCCACGTGCAAAAAACGAGCCACATTTTCAAAACATGTTAGCCTCACTACCCAAGAAGGTCAGGGCTGAGAATGTTCAACAGCCTCAATAATAAAATCTTTATCACTGCTTTGAGTTAACAGGAGAATAAAGACTACCTCTAGAGTTACTAAGAGACCCTGTAAGTTTAAACCCAACTGGCTTTTCCTCAATATCTGTTTGCAACTTCATTGACTCTAATAAGAAATATTTATATTCATTTATGAGATGATAATTATATAAAGATGACCTAATGAGTCTAGATTTTAGAAGCAGAGACTTTCTAAGTCATTGCCAACCCCAATATGGTTCAAGTCAGCATCAGACCTTGTACTTACTACTTATTTTTAAAAAGGAAAAGTGCCTTAAGAATCAAATAATTATACATTCTTTCTCCACCTATGGTACCGTAAAAAAAATTTACATTAATTCACTCTCTAATAATTGGGAAGTTAGTCCTCATTTGATTTAGCTTGGCCTTAAACTTACTTTTGACTCTCAATAAGAAGAAAAGCTTTGCTAAGTTTTGCTTAGTATAAATGACATTATATAAAAATATATGTAACCTACTAAAAAGAATCAACTGTTCTAAGGACTTAAGTTCATTAATTGGTTGTATGCAAAGGACTTTTATTTATAACTAGTTATCAAGTAATGAGGGTCTACCATGGTTTTGCTCAGAAGCACTTATTTATAATTGGTTGCTATAGGTATTTGAAAGCAATAAATTGAGTTAAAATGTTTTTATAAATATTGTTTAGGCTTACTCACACAAATCCACATCAGTGAAGCTGATGTTTAAAGCTCATGCTTTTTATATAATAATAAATTTCAGCAGATATGTATAATATGAAGCATTTTACAACATATCACATTTACATAAAAATTGTGTGAATTCTCTAAAAAAAACTTTATCATTTACATTATCATCTGTATTGTTCCTCAAATTCTCTGTTCTTAGCTGATTCTTCAATTTACTTGTGAAAGCAACATTTTAATTAGCAAAAACTGATGGATTTTGAGTCAATGATTATTTATAAATACAGTTCCTACCCTGTCTTAGAAAACAATTTGACCATTATATCTTCATTATAACAAAAAGAAATGTACACATATCCAGCAATATTCCAATAGGGGAATGAAAAATGGAATAAAATAATGATAAATTAACATTTTAAAATATCATTTAACCATTAAAACAACTTCTAAAATGAAGTAACATGAAAAAATGTTTGATGTAAGTGGAAGAGAAGCTGAATAAACAATTATATCTATACCGGAATTAAAGCCACATAAATTATTTCAATCTATGTTTGAAGTCTAGCAGGGAATATTGAAAATGAGCATTTTGGGAATGTGTGCCACATTTATTGTGAATTTTTTTTCTTGGATTTGCTTTAATTTATACTTGAACCAAACAAAAAAAAAAAAAAAAAAAAAAGGAAAGGGAGAGGGAGTAAACAATAACTGAGATATTTATATTTAAACACTGTTTTTAACATTAGAATCTTTTTATTTTGGGGGGCCTACAATTTACCATCAGACCCAATCTTATGGAAGGCAAGACAATCTCTGGATGTGTTCTCCCCATCAGAAGTTGGGATGAATCACAGCTAACATTACCCTGTTTTCACTACATGTGTACTATATGCAAGGCACTCTTCAAAGTATTCTACATATATTTATTAATCTTCACAACAACCTTATGAGGTAGATATTTATTATTTGCATATGACAAGTGGTAGAAGCTAGCAAAAAAGGATTTATATAACTTGTCCATGACAATGCAGTTATTAAGTAGCAGATCTTGGACTTTAACTCAAGCAGTATGTCTATACAACCCTTGCTTAAGACTACTGCACTATGCTGTCTGTCATTCTTGGTTTGTCTAGACAGACTTCTGTGGGTCTTCGGGGAATCGTGCCTTATTTTTCAATCCACATACTTACTTTGCAGATCCTAGAAGCCATCTTTGCAAAACATGAATCATTCTGGCCAGAATCAATTTGGCTTCTCCCAATCTAGCCCATCTGCTTTTCTTTCCTGAAACTTTGCAATTGAGTCTGAGAGAGGTCAGGTTGTCTTTAAATTGTCAGATTTGTATGGGTAGATTTGTGGTCTGTTGGCAGTCGTTTTCATTTTTGGTTTGTTTCCAAGTGAATTGGAGATATATAAAACTGACCTGAAGAAAGTATGAGTTGAATGAAGTAGACATACCTATAAGATCAAAGCAAAATCAACCAACCAACCAACCACACTATAAAACAACAGAAAAAGAGAGATCTTTCCCACAGCACTGAAGGTCCTAAGCTCACTTTCGAGGTAGTGTTTTCGGGGGTCACTGAACCACACATATATCCTAAATTTAATCTCCCTATTTTGCTTCAGCTAATTTTCTGTTACTGAGAACCAAAATAATAGTGTTTGATATTGATAAATAGCACAACGTTTCAAATAATATAATCTGATGGGAATATACCAAAATGTATGCAAAATAGAGATGAGGGATGTGTTATGTGAAACTAGTAAAATGCTGTTGTAATGTGTATACAAATAAAGGAGATAAAGAAGTTAATGAACTTTATGGTCTTTATAAGTTCTAAATGAACTTCTAAGGTAAACTTATGGTTCCTGGATAAAAGACACTGTTTTGTCCAAATCTCTGATTATTTTTGTGACATGTGACCCAAAGTGCACTAAATTCAAGATATTTCTTATAACAAGCTAGACCTCATTCTTACCAATGTTCACAACTTGTTGGAGGTCATGTCAGAGGTGTGTGAACCAGAGCAACTCCATCTTGAATAGGGGCTGAGTAAAATGAGGCAGACACCTAATGGGCTACATTCCCAGGGAGTTAGGCATTCTAAGTCACAGGATGAGATATGAGGTCAGCACAAAATATAGGCCATAAAGACCTTGCTAATAAAACAGGTTGCAGTAAAGAAGCCGGCTAAAAGCCACCAAAACCAAGATAGCCACGAGAGTGACCTCTGGTCAGCCTCACTGCTACACTCCCACCAGTACCATGACAGTTTGCAAATGCCATGGTAACATCAGGAAGTTACCCTATGTGGTCTAAAAGGGGGAAGCATGAATAATCCACTCTTCGTTGAGACAACATCAAGAAATAACCATTAAAATGGGGCTGCTCTGTCTATAAAGTAGCCATTCTTTTTTCTTTTTTGAGATGGAGTTTCGGTCTTGTTGCCCACGCTGAAGTACAATGGCTCAATCTCAGCTCACCGCAACCTCCGCCTCCTGTGTTCAAGCGATTCTCCTGTCTTAGCCTCCCAAGTAGCTGGGATTATAGGCATGTGCCACCACACCCATACAGTAGCCATTCTTTTATTCCTCTACTTTCTTAATAAACTTGCTTTCAGTTTCCTCTATGGACTCACCCTAAATTCTTTCTTGTGCAAGATCCAAGAGCCCAGTCTTGGGGTCTGGATGGGGACCCCTTTCCTGTAACAGTCATATGGAATATCGCATGCTAAAGACTTGATGATTCTGGTGGTTTATACATCTCTTAATATTTTTCAGGAGTATTCATTTTATTGATTAAAGTTCTGATCTCAAAGAAATAATTATAATTTTATCACTGTGACCACAGAAGCACATACTACACTGCCCCTAAGGCCTTCTCAAATGCTGCTTACAAAAATACTCAAAAATTAAAATATGGATTCATTAATATTTAACTGTAAAATAGCAAGCATGAAATTTGCAATACAAAAGTTATTTAATGCAGTCAGAGTAAATTTGACATTAGCTTGGAAGGTGCAGTGCAGGCAAATAAAATCTCCCAAGCTTGGGAAACACTATTACTGGTTAGCAGAATCACTGAACTTTACAACTTGGGAGTTCCCTGACAACCAGTTACTCGGATACAGACATACGATCCTCTTCTGTAGAATTCTGAACAGATGGTCATGTTTTTCCCGTGGCTGTCCCTGTTCCATGGCTGGGCAGCTCATAGGTTAAAAGTTAATTTTTGAGTTTTTATCTGTTTCTCACATACATCCTCATATTCATCCTAAATCAACTCTGCTGTAAAAGAGAACAAAATGCTTCCTATTCAAGAAGCGTTACTATTTGGGAATGTAAAAATCCCCCATTTCTTTGACATGACTTCGTCATTTTTAATAGGTGCTGTGATGGCTAATATTAAGTGTCAACTTGATTGGACTGAAGCATGGAAAGTATTGTTTCTGGATGTATCTGGGTGTTTCTGGGTGTTGCTAGATGAAATTAACATTTGAGTCAGTGGACTGGGAGGGGCAGGCCCATGTGGGTGGGCACCATAAAATCAGCTGCCGGAGCAGCTAGAAAAAGCAGGAAGAAGCTAACTTGCTTAGTTTTCCCGCCTTCACCTTTCTCCCATGCTGGATGCTTCTTGCCCTTGAACATCAGACTCCAAATTCTTCAGTTTTTGAACTCTTGGACTTACATCAGTGGTTTGCCAGGCAGGGACTTTTGGCGTTTGGCCACAGACTGAAGGCTGCACTGTTAGCTTTCCCACTTTTGAGGTTTTGGGACCTGGACTGAGCCACTACTGGCGTCCTTGCTCCTCAACTTGCATATGACCTATCACGGGACTTCACCTTGTGATCATGTGAGTCAATTCTCCTTAATAAACTCCGTTTCATGTATACATATATCCTACTAGTTCTGTCCCTCTAGAGAACCCTAATACAGGTGTGTTCCAGGAAAGGCTGCTAACAGTACAATGGGAAATGTGGATGACAGAACCAGCGGACGACCCAGCTTTGAATAATCTTGGCCATTTTACATGGTTCACAAGAGAAGTATATACAAGGAATATATAATGCTCAGGATAGTATTTCATCCATACTAGTAGATAGTAAATAAATGCAAACGAGTTATTTTTAAGTCACTCTTCCACATCTTACTGTTGGAGTCAAATTACTTACTCCATGCCCTATATTTTGTATTTTGCGGGAGAAAAAATATATTATGCATTTTTTCATCTCATTTTGCAAAGTGGAGAACTCTCAGTAGAGAACAATCATCCAGCTGTCTTTGAGAGCAAGAAAAACAGTTCTGTTTATCATACTTTTATCGCTTAATCCTTGCTGAAAAGTTTCCCAGTGGAAGGTTCTCTCTGTTTCTCTGCAGTGGGGAAAAGTTTAACACACTCAATGACACAATCACGTGCACATGGTCACACACACCATCGCCAGGGGTCTAATCTGAGGATTTGATGGAAGCTTCTGCCTGTGGTCAGCAAACTGTGGAAGCTCTTCCCGGGATGCTCTTTACTGGACAGTGCAGGAGGAATGTAGAATCGCAAACTGATTTCACCACCAGTGAAGCAAACTTCAGCTGCAACATTCAAGAGTGGGACTGGCCTTCTGGGTCTTGATTTTAGCCAAATATTTCTTCTCTAGATGTCTCATTTTTTAAATGAGCCAAAAACTTCTAGGGCTGCTATGACCAGATGAATACTAGCACATAATCTTAGATGGTCCTGGAAATATTTGATAACATTCATCAGTACATATATTTTATTAGGCACTCTGGGAGATAACAGAGATGGGAGAAAGTAAGTGTTGGCTTTGAAGACGGTAAAAAATTTGGGATGTTGCTGTAGAAGATATATGTGACTCTTTTGGTAGGTGAATGCTGTGGATGCAAGATTGTGAGTATTTGCATGAATGTGTGTATGTATGTGTGTGTGCATGTGCCATTCATGTGGGATGGCATAAATTGCTAGCAAGCACATCTTGATGTGGGAGGTAAAGTACAATGAGGGTATTTATGAAAAAGACGGAGGCAACAAAAGCTGCTCCTTGTGTCTTTCTCCTCCGTGAGAAAGCTGAATTGTGTCTTTCTCCTCCTTGCTGCTACCAGCCTCAGACCCTCATTACTACCATCCTCCACCCCATTCTTCCTCCTTTGAAGACATTCTATATCCATCTTCCTGTGATTAAGGTAGGATTTAAAAAAACTTGTAAGAACTGGAACTGTATTTTATGTTCATCTTAAGGGAGAAGATGTGTCTTTTCACATAGAAGGACTTCACCATGACACAATGAAACATTAAAAAAGACACTTTGAAGCTGTTTGTCTTAGCTTCTACATTAATACACTTGCCACCCAAATAATGCATCTATATCCTGTCTGTACAGTAAACCTTCCAATAAACCCAACTTAAATGTTTCGGGACATCCCAAGACTCTGCTGGCCTCAAGAAAGAAACATTTAATTGGTCGTAGAGGCTCATACCCGTAATTCCAACACTTTGGGAGGCTGAGGAGGGCGGATTAACTGAGGATAGGAGTTTGAGAGTAGCATGGCCAATGTGGTGAAACCTTGTCTCTACTAAAAATACAAAAATTAGCTGGGTGTGGTGGCGGGCACCTGTAGTCCCAGCTACTCAGGATGCTGAGGCATGAGAATCATATGAACTCAGGAGGCAGAGGTTGCAGTGAACCAAGATTGAGCCACTGCACTCCAGCCTGGGTGACAGAGTGAGCCTTGGTCTCAAAAAAGACAAGAGAAACATTTGATAAAACAAAAAATAATAATTACAAGGGTAACAAAATAATAATTTAGGTACAAATAGAGACTGTGCTACCTTTATAGACCCCTTTTTGGTTTTCTAGAGAGTTTGTTTTTCACTTTAGATTTTGGTCATCATCCTTCCCTTTGCCCATAGCTTAACAAAAGGTGCCAATAAATCCCACCCAAAATGGAGAGGTGAGTGTGGAGCTGGAGGAGGTGACTGAAGGTGGAAAATGACGGATTAGAATTTTTATTGGTGTTGTGTCACAACTCACACCCCAGGATTGAAGGAACTGCCTCTTAGAGGAGACACAGTGGTCTGGCCTTTCCTCTTTTTATATGGGAGATCGGGGAGAATAGCAATGGTGAGCAGGGTCATAGCAGGCTGAGCTGGCTGGTAATGCTGCTTTTACTAAGAAGTCCTTTCTAGTGAAACTGCCTGGATTCCACAGATGGGGAAAGGTGGTTAGATAGATGTAATGCTTCTATTCAAAACACCACGTTCTAGAATATGGTGATCTGAGTTAAATCTTGATGACATAGATCTCTTGGGATAATACATTTGATAATGATTCTGCCCAATATATGACTTAGGTCAGTGGTCCCTCATTAATGTAAACCTCTGGAGATATCATGGATATCATGAATTTCTAGTTATTGGAAACTCAGAACCTTGTTATTAAGATTTATAAGGTTTTTAATTGCATTATGTTTGGAATCAGAAAATAATATGCCAAAGTGAAAGCCTCAGAAGTAGCCTCAGAAGCAAGTTTCTCTCTGACCTTCTCCTGTCCTCTTATCTCTTGCTCCTCACTTTTCCCCAAGGCTAGCCATAGAAACTAGAATCCCTCTTCTCCAAGCCGGAGTATAGAAACCAGAACCCGTTTTCCCCAAAGCCAGTCATAAAACCTAAAGCTATGACTCTACCTTTCCTTTACCTTTCTGTGTAAGAGCTGGCTGTAAAAAAAATCATCTTGCCGGGCGCGGTGGCTCAAGCCTGTAATCCCAGCACTTTGGGAGGCCGAGACGGGCGGATCACGAGGTCAGGAGATCGAGACCATCCTGGCTAACACGGTGAAACCCCGTCTCTATTAAGAAATACAAAAAACTAGCCGGGCGAAGTGGCGGGCGCCTGTAGTCCCAGCTACTCGGGAGGCTGAGGCCGGAGAATGGCGTAAACCCGGGAGGCGGAGCTTGCAGTGAGCTGAGATCCGGCCACTGCACTCCAGCCTGGGCGACAGAGCGAGACTCCGTCTCAAAAAAAAAAAAAAAAAAAAAAAATCATCTGACCTACCTAGTTTGATTGTAGGTCATCAGACCTCCTTCTGGAGAGGGTCTAGCCCCACACCCATAAGGAAGGAAGGCTGGACAGAGAGGCCAAGAAGAATCTAAGCAGACAGGCCTTGCTGGGTTTTCCCATGCCATCTATCAGCATGAGCTCATACCGTTTCTGTTCAATCACAGTTCTACACAGCTGTCCATACTTTATTAAACCTAAGCCTGAAAATGGAAGGTTTTCTCTGTATCTGTTGGTCTTCATTCTGAAGTCTCCTGTGTGACATAAAACTATGATTAAATAAATTTTCATACTTTTTATTCTATTAATCTGCCTTTTTTCAGTTGATTTTTCACTGAAACTATAGAAGGCAAAAGGGAGGTATTCCCTTTGCCCCCTACAATCCCTTTCCTGAATAAGCTGAATGTAGATTCGCCCACTCCTATAATCTATGATTATTCGTATGAATATGAAACATAAGACCTTGAGCAAGTTTTGTTTGCTCTTTGCAGTTCGATGTTTTTCCCATTTTGGACATTGTAAGGGACTAGGTGGTATACATAATGACCAAAATCCCATTCAGCTCCAAAATCCCATTGTTCTCACATTCCTACAATTCCAGGTAAATCCCATACTTCTACCTGCATCTCAATACAGGAACCTGATTTTCCTTTCTTCCTCAAAAAATGCAGTGAGCTGGTCGGGTGTGGTGGCTCACGTTGTAATCCCAGCACTTTGGGAGGCCAAGGTGGGTGGATCACCTGAGGTCAGGAGTTTCAGACCAGCCTGGTTAACATGGTGAAATCCCATTTCTACTAAAAATACAAAAAATTAGCCGGGTGTGGTGGTATGTGCCTGTAATCCCAGCTACTCAGGAGGCTGAGGCAGGAGAATTGCTTGAACCCGGGAGGCAGAGGTTGCAGTGAGCCAGGATCACACCATTGCACTCCAGCCTGGGCAACAAGAATGAAACTCCATCTCAAAAAAAAAAAAAAAAAAAAAAAATGCAGTAAGCCTCTTATTAAATATAATCTCTCAAAAGCCCAAAGGCAATACTGCCATTTTGGAAGGTTTTCCTCCCAGAAAGCTATTTAATTTGATGGTTATTATTTGTTTGTCAAAGCCCCACTGTTTATTCAGATTAATTAAAAACAATTGTTCCAGCTGCAGCAAGGTAGTGCTCCTCGTAATGAAAATATCTGCAATCCCGAATTCATCAACCTACATCTGATCCCATTCAAAAGTCTTTAACCTTACTCTGCAAGGCAATTTAACTCAAACTGCCTCAGACCTATGTCAGTGGATGGGAAAATTGAATCCTTAAACAGGGATCTTTCATTGTTAAAATCTCATGGCATAAAGCTGTTAGGGATTGCCCCCACATTGCGATTTTAGAGTTGGCCTAAATTAGACAACAGGAAGTGAAACTGAGCTGCTAAATCTTAAACTCATTTAAAACATCATCTCCTAGCAAATGATGTTTTAAAAAGTGTTTTGCTCTTTTGATTATCAAGAGTGCTTATGTGTTATGGATTAGCAGATGCCATCATTTCCCAATAAATAAAGATAGTTAATAAGACATAAATAGCTATTTGATAACATAAACCTAATTTATTTTAGTTTGTAAATTCTACTGAGACCAAGTACTGTTACCTGTAGTCAAGTTTTTCTTATCCAGAATAATCTCCATGTAATTGAAAATCCTCACACTTAACAGCTTAACAGATTCACATCTAAAATATTAAAAATTGGTTTCCAGCATATACAGACCTGCTGAAAAGTGAGGAAGAAAGTTGTTTTCCACCTGTATACTAAATTGGAAAGGTATCTTAAAGTCTAAAGCAATTTACTATTGC
Source organism: Theropithecus gelada (assembly GCF_003255815.1). Lineage (NCBI taxonomy): Eukaryota > Metazoa > Chordata > Mammalia > Primates > Cercopithecidae > Theropithecus > Theropithecus gelada. Next base: position 102,286,366 of record NC_037677.1, read on the forward strand.
ACAGATGAACTCAAAATACTCCAAACAAAACTATTTGCCTCAACAATTCCAGATACTTACAAAATTCCACCTTTGAAATCAAGAGAAGTGTGAAATATTTTGCTAATTCTCCATTTTTACTGCTATTGACAAGAGTCAATCTTGTCCTTAACTGAATCCACAATGTTATTTGGAAGACATTTATTATTCAAAGCCAGGCAAGTGTCCTAAGGTAGTTTAAAAAAAAATTTGTTTTTCTATTTTTTATTTTTCCCCAGCTTGCCTGACCAGCTATCTTAACTTAGTATTTGCTTGCAATCTCTTCCTTTGGCCTCCGGAATTAATGCACGAATGACTCTTCTGCCAAAAATGGCTCAGAGACTAAAATAACTATACTGTGTCTGTGCTTGGGTCACTCTTTAGGCAAAAATATTTAAAGCAAGACCCCTATCGTGCTGCAGAGACACTGGCAAACAGAAACTGCCCACGTAACCCATTCGTGGTTCAATTCCTTGCCTTCTTCAAGTCTCTTCTTTCTTCCAAATGCCATGTTTAAAATTGTTATATTGTCCCCCATCTCCTCTTCCTCACCATAATCTTTGCCTCTGATTTTTCCTTTTAAGGGCTTACCTCTGTTCTATTTATGGAATCCATTAGGAAACTAATCTACAAAAACACCAGCTTTGGTAAGAAACACATATATTTTGAACAAACTGTTAAAATGGGCCCCAGCACACTCTGATTACTGCATTTTCTTCTAAGAGACCCTCTGATAAACCATCTCTATCCTTCCATAAATACAGATTCATTCTGGGGGCTTTGACCTTCCCCCCACTGATTCTTCTGAGGCTGCTTTGTCGCAGCAGCCTCTTTTGTAGCTTTCAGTAATAAGTAATAAACAAGCAGCAATTGTCACCCTGCTCTCCCAGAATAGGGGCAGGCCTTCCTGCCCGACATACATACATACATTCTCATTATATGTGGGGAGTTCATTATGGTGGCTGCTGCAACAAGGAAAAGGAAGATGAGGCGAGGGCCCCTTGCAAACTGCACTTTAAAATAGAAAAGAGAAATGAATTTGCTTTTATTTTAAGAGGCTTCCTTTTAACTCAGGCTCTTATTTATCTGTCAGGGTTCATCCCACCTCACAGCAGGGGAGACCAGTAACAAGTATTTGACCAGTTCAAGAGGCAACTATTTCACACAAGGCGGCTTCTTGCAAGAAGACCATTAAAGCACATCAATCCTGACAGTTCCACAGACACCCTGAGGGCTGTGCTGCAGAAACCAAACTTCAATATATCTGTTGGCTTTCCAGGGGCCTGTGCAGCTGCCTGTTTAACTGAGATGAGATCAGAGTTTCATATAATGATGGGGGGCCAGGAAGAGGGGAGGAATAGCAAAGCGGGACTTGGACAGCCACCTGAACCCTAATGTGATTTGTTGATGCTCTGGAAGTCCTAATCTGAGAAAATGCACACATCTCGGTCTAAAATGGCCCACTCACAGTCTGTAGCACCACCACTTCAGCACTTACAGGAATTAACCAATATGTTTGCAGAAAGTTAGAATGGGTTCTGGTTACCAGAATACCACTCCACCTGCAGTGGCCTTACAGAGTTTGGTTTTTGAGAAGTCATGCAGTGTATCATCACGCTGGGGATCTGAGTGGGAAGAAGTAATGCTCACACGATAAAAAAAGAAACCTACTAACATTAATCACAGTTCTTAGACCATCTTTAGGATACCCTAGTATTTAGAATACTCTTCCTTTCCAAGCCCAAACTATGTATAATCTGCCTAGTCTCAGGAAAGATTTCCTGAAACTGGGGAAGAGAACAACCATCTGCTTTGTCCCAAACACTTTCTGGTATCAGCACGGGAGTTTTGGCTAACAGGGACGGCTTGTTATTGCTGATACAAACTGAGAAAGAGTAGAGTGCTCAGACTTCCTCTAGGAATGGTAGATGAAATGCCCTAAAGACAATGGGGCATAATGGGCTTCTAAGCCCCCATGAGTAGCATGAAGTCCTGCATACTCCTAATTTAGAACAGTCTCAGTCAGCTAATGAATGGCAACAGATCCTAAGTGATAAGCCCCGAAGATGCTAAAAACATTTACTAATACTTGTTGTTTTTATTATTATAATAATTATATCAACAACGATTTTATTTCATGTGTGCACAGGTCTAATTATTGTGCATACATTGCCTTATTTAATCTTTTCATAACCCTACACAATAGTAATTCTATTTGCTCCACTTCATAGATAAGGACCTGATGTCAAAAAGATATGGAATGGTTGGTCTATAGTCATATAGAACAGTACGGCTTTGGGTTATAAATTGCATTGCCGTACTGACTTAACTATGAATCTTGGTTCTCCTGCTTATAAACTGTGTGACCTTCCTTAACTTACCTGAACCTTATATTGATGTTACAGCTAATAGTAGGATTATTGTGCAGACTAAAATAAAATAATAGCTTTAATATGAGCATATAGCGAAAGGTATGACATAGAGGAAACATTTAATAACTTCCACAAACAATTGAGCAGGTGTTATTATTCTCAATTTAAAAAGTGACTACTGAGAGCCAAAGAACCTAACAGATTTATCTAAGGCTATACAGCTAGAAGATCAAAGAACTGAACACACCCAAATTTCCAGGTAGGTAGGTGTTCTTTCTACATTATCACAAACTTACCCCGCTTTGGGGAACATCAAGTCACATGTTGTCGTGGAATGCCGCACCTATAAAAAGGTGATAAAGAGAATTCATCATTCTTCATTCTTTATATTTTATTTTTGTTGAATCAAGAGTGCTTAGGGTATTTTTCATTGCTGGAAAAATAAAAGTGAAGTGCTTTGGCTTCATACGAGTTAAATGCAGTAGCCTTAAATTTCATGGAGAGTAACTTTGGAAAGTCCTTTGGCAGGGAGATGTGAAGAAAGACCTCTTCAAAGTTTTTGGTTCTCTGTTGTCAGGGGTAACAAGATACTTAGTTCTGGACTTTCACTTCTGCTTCCTTCTCTTAAAAGAGGCCAGGGTAGAGCAGGTCATACTACAAGAGGAAAATCATAATCACCTTCCCTCAAAATAGTTATCTGACAAATCTGCCCATAGATACTTGTTTATTTTCCTAGTTCTAAGAAATGTAGTGACGATATTCATTCAGTCCTAGGGAAATAAAATAGGACAACAGTGCTTACAAATTTTTTTTAAAAACTTCACACAAAAAATATATGTTCTTTTTTCCACTCTTCTTTCCACATTTGACTGAGTGGCATCTGGGTTGAAAAGGTTGTGGTGATGAATATTTTATCAGATTTTTGACAAGACATCCATCTCACTGTTGAATGAGGCTAGATCTTAAATCACCTTAGACAGTTTTGCTTCTTAATTAGACAGTCAATACACAACCAATTGGGAGAGCTGGGTTCTATTAGGCTTCTATGATTCTGAGATGGCTGAGATCATTGACAAGTTGAACCTGGTCCAATTAATTTTCTTGATAGTTTACTATCTCTTCAGTTATGCTAGACAATTGGGTACTGACACAGCACACTAATATTAATTTTAAGTGAAGCTCTAGCAAGGAAGAGTTGAAATAATGCTGTTTGCAATCTGAACCAAGAATTCTGTTTAAAATGGTATTGCACTGGTATATGCAAACACTCTAAGGTGAAAATAATCAATTGCCTCATTAGGACTCAAGGTTTCTACTGCCATTCTACTTCCTCAAGTTTTAGTTCTGTCAGAATGGTTATCAGTCACCAAATTCTTGGCTGTGCCTCAGAGTCCTAATTAAATTTGAGGTTTTTGTCTTTTAACCAATGGAGAATCGTTAATTACTGATTATATGTTAGTTGATACAAAACAGCTAGTTTCATAATGGCTTGCAATTAAAAATTCAATATCTTATCTTCTTCAGGCAGCAGTTTGGTTGGAACAAGACATATACTGTCCTGAAATATTTGGGTCAATGAATATACCACATAATCTATTCTATTTTCCAGAAAAAGTGACACCTACCCACCTTTTTAAAAAGGATTTGGAGGAGGAGGTGAAAATAGGAGGCATTTGAGAACAAAATGCATTCAAACTTAGATCTCAAAATCTTAAATGACTCAGTGAAGTAAAATTTAGCCAAAGGTGGACATATATTAAGTCATTTGAGGGTAAAATGAGGTATCTTTTATAAATACACTAAAAGAAGAAAATGACTAAGTACTATATCATTGTTCTGGTTAGACATGACAATTCGGGAAACAAAATGCTTTTACATATATTCCATTTGATATTCTCACAAAATTACATTAAAAATAAAAGATATAAGCACATAAGGACAAACATAGTGAGAATGGAGACTATACTGATGATCATTATCAGCGGAGTTTTGAAAAATGTGAAGAAGCAACTTATTTTGAAGACTAGACCATGCCTACAGAGGGTGATCATTATGAAAATGGGAGAAATGAACTGTTTTGTCCCATAGAATCCTGTAAAGACTGAATATTAGTGGTGCCAAGAGTCATAGAAATGAGAGTCAGGTATAAGACTGGATTGGCTTAAAGTTCATTCCCCAGATCCTAACTCTCATGCCTCTTAGCCAGATTATTATTCCTTTTATAACCTCTCAGAAGGCAGGATATTCATTCTTTTCTGGAGAAACTGAACCAAGCAGAGGACAGAGTATGTGTTTGTGTGGACCAAATTCATGGGTGTAAAACCTGTGCAATTATACAGAATACCATGCTCAGAAGCACCTCATACTTGTTTAATACTCTAATGTCATAACTGAAATTCTTAATCATTTTGAAGAAGTCCCATATTTTTAGTTTGCACTGGGCCCTATAAATTATGTAGTTGGTACTGGTGTTTGTGGTAGGTAAATTGTATTGAGGTACAAGAGAGAAAACATGAGCATTAGGAAAGTATGTGAAGTGAATCATAAGTCACCCAATCTTCTTACCCTTCCCTGTTCCCAGAGTAAGGTTGGTGAGATATACTACCCACTCATCCGTCCAAAGCACAAGAAACACCCAGGGAATGGACTTGAGGATTTTTTTAGGGGAAATAGAATAACCCTAAAGAAAACAGATATTAGCATTTGAAGGGTTTATAATAAGAGAATTGTTATCCAATCTCCTATAAAGTCCTCAAGTCAGAAAGAACTTCCGCTGCATCTAGAGATTCTATCAGAGATTTACTGTCTTATTCTATAATTCAAATAAATAACCAAGGATTATCAGATACTTGATGAGAACCTCAATATGTAAGATGGAGTCCAAAGGAAACAGACTTCAGAAAAATTGATTCTACACAGGGAGAAGAATACAATTTAAAAGAAAAGTCTATTGTTAATGTGTTTAGAGAATTAAGGCAAGATTTAATAGCCATGATATGGTTTGGATCTTGTGTCTGCATCCAAATCTCATGTTGAATTGTAATCCCCAGTGTTGGAGGTGGGGCCTGGTGGGAGGTAATTGGATCATGAGGGTGGATTTCTCATGAATGATTTAGCACCATCCTCTTGGTGCTGTTCTTGTTATAGTGAGTGAGTTCTCATAAGATCTGATCATTTATAAGTGTATAGCACCTGTCCCGTCTTGCTCCTGCTCCCACCATATGAGGCACCTCACTTCCCCTTTGCCTTCCACCATGATTGGAAGTTTCCTGAGGCCTCCCCAGAAGCAGAAGTCACTATGTTTTCTGTACAGACTGCAGAACCATGAGCCAATTAAACCTCTTTTATTTATAAATTATCCAGTCTCAGGTATTTCTTTTATAGCAGTGTGAGAATGAACTAATACAAGCCATGAAATAAAAACAGGATGCTATAAATGACATAAAAGTTAAGGGAGATAAGAAAACAAAAAGCAAAAATGAGCTCTTAGAAATTACAAATATGATAGCAAAGAAAATAAGAACAAAAACAAAACAACAGCAAAGAGATTAGAAGAGAGAGTCAAGGAAATTCCCCAGAAAGAGAGAGCACAGATAAAATGAAGCATAGGGGATTTTCAAATAAATCAGAAGAAACAATTCCCAGGACAGCAGGATATGTATTCTCAGGATTGAAAAAGGCCATTGAGAGAGAGAAAAAATCCACACCAGGCCATCTTATCAGGCTCCACTGCAACAGCAAAAGCAGAATGGAGTTTACAAAGGACCAAGAGGAAGAATAGCATTACCTGTTCCAGCCATGGCACATGCCTGGAGGCTGGAGACTTATACCTTCAAAATATTGACAAAAAATAATTTTCAAACTTTAATTTTTTATCTAACTAACCATTACTATTGGTTTCATGTATAATTGATACATTTCTATAAATAAAAGTACTTTAAAAATATGCTTCCAGGCACCCTTTCTTGATAAGCTACTAGCAAGTGCCCTCAGCAACATAAAGAAAAAACTAATGAGATTTAGGATCCAAGAAACAGGAAATCCCATCCAGATGAGAGGTGCCACGTCCACTGCTGTGCAGTAGACAGCAAACAGTTTACATTAAAGCAGGAAATTGAAGGACTACAAGAGGGATGGCTTCAAAGAAAAAAGAATTAGAATCCTATATTGTGTTCGAAAATATTTGAGCATTTGGACCAAACTTATAGACATTTGACAAATATTTTAGAACATTTCGGGGAAAAAACAAATAATAAAAAAGCTTGGTAACAAAACATAAAAAGTTTAGAGGGAAAAACCATTATTACACAAAGGAGAAAGAAAAAGAACTATAAGAACACAAATATAATCGTATCCATTCTAGATTTGTAGTACTACATGCAAATAGTTACAGTAATGCCAAACTTAATTGGTTAAGTTTCTCTCAAGAGTGATACAATTGTGTTGGAAAGATTTCAGCCGTGGAAGGAACAATTGCACAAATTGTAGAGGGTATGTACGGTATAGAGCTAAAAATTCTTAACCATTTTAACAAGAAACAAATATTATAAAATTGGGGGAAAAACACAGTAAAATGCAATGTATTAAGATGGAAGATCAAAGAAGAATAAACAGTTAAAAATGATAATTTTTACCAGAGATAGATAAATGACACTATGATTAAAAAAATAAAAATTAATTTTAAACAAGCTAAATGGTAAAATTAAATAAATAAAATAAAAATAACATAAAAAAAGTTTTTTTCCTTCACTGAGGGAGTTCCTTTAATGTTAACAAAGAAACAGTTGGCTGCAGAATAAGATTTCATTTTAGGTTTTAAAAAAGTGATGCTCTTTGTCTTATTGTTATCACTTTTTTGTCTGTTGGATGGTGTTCAAATGGCCCTAGAATAAGACGTGGCGTCTATATTCATGATAAGATTCAGATATATGACTACAATGTTCTGTTCCTCCCACAGTTGACCCCATCATCATGAGGAGAATGAAACACAGAATGAAAGCTCTTCTCTGCATTCTTTACCCTTTCATTGTCCCCTTGGTTAATGGTTGCTTTGTTCCTGTGGGAGTGAAATAAAGACTCCCAAAATGCTGAGAATATTCAAAGACTTTCTCAGGAAGGGTCAACTCGTGAAAGGAGTTGCTGCAATGTGAAAATTGAACACATTAAGTCTGATAGGTAAACTTCAAAGAGAAAAATATTTGTGTTTCCAAAAGCCCTACAGGTCCATACTGATAGCATTTCGTGTTATAGTAAAAGACTGAGGAAAATGACTGATTAAGATACTCTATATCCACACAGTGCTATACTTTGTAACACTGAAAATAATTAGAAATATGTATCCTTGCATGGAATGACGTCCAACACATATTGTTAATCTAAAAACCCCTAACAAAACAAACCCAACAAGTTGCAGAACCATATGTATGTTATGTTCAATTCCTGCATGAATTTATTCTGAAACTATAATTTTGGTTTTAGATGTAGATTCTGATATCAGAATCTTGGGATAGGGACTAAATTTTTAAATCATTTATACTATTATATTATTTTCAATTTTTATAATGCATGAATAATAATTTTTTGAAAGTTAGTTACATACAACTAATACATTACCTTAGTTCATACGATCAGCACTATTTTAGTTTGGGAACATTCACTCTAACTTCAATCCAGGAATTTGAAATAGCAACATTTGCCTTTAAGTAACTAAACATGGTAAATGCAAAGAACATGAGATTTGAGTCAGGAGTTCAAATCCCATTTTCCTGTGTAAAAGTGGGTATACTCCCCTTTTTAAATTTTAGTCTCAGTTATGTAATCTATAAACTGGGGATAATGAAGATCTTTTCTCCTCCCTCAAAGTTTAGTGTGATGAACAAATAAGATCAGGTAGCAGAAAAGACCTTGTGCACTGAAAAGTACCAGAGAATGTTTTATTATTTTGTAGAAAACTGGCTTTACCAACTTGATGTACTTTATATTCAGCATTAATAATAATAACTAAAAAAATTACTAACATCTTTGAGCACTTATTATTTCACATGCTTTTCTAAGAGCTTTGCAAGTACGAACTCATTTTTCACAACAAATGTCTAAGTGTGTACTAGTGTTGTTCCTTTCATAGATGAAGATGCCCAGGTACAGAGAGGTTAAGTAACTTGTCTAACATCACCCACTTATAGTACTGGTGATGGTGCCACACATTGCCACACAGTCTGCTAGGCTGTCTGCCAGTTGATAGGAGAGTGTCTCTAAATGCTCTTTTCAACTGCTCTAAGAGTAGCTGAAAAACGGATGGAAACTTTCTGAGAGACTGATGGGGACTTTCTGTGCTTTGTAGTGGCAGAAAGTTTTGTTTTGTTTTGTTTTTAAAATTGTTAACTCAGGTTTTGCCTTTAATTTTCGTAAGTTTTCCAAAGTTTCTATTTTAATTTCTCTTTAAAATCATGCCTCCCCATGGCCACCAATGTACCTTAGAAGTCCTAGGAAGTAAATCACAAAATTACAAACGTATAAGAAGGGAGTAGCTGACTCTGAAACTGGCAAGGTCTATTTTCATTCTGCGTCAGCTCCAGCAAATGCCTTTAGAATTGACGCACGCAAATTAACCTGAATCACAGAATCTCAACATTTCAGAGCTGGAAGGGACCAGTGTTCTTTCACAACTAGTCAATCAAGTGAAAAAGGCAATTTACATCGAGAAAGAGCATAAAATTAGAAATGGAATTTTAAAAAAGCAGGTGAGATTCCCTAATACGAGTTTTGAGCTTGAGCATGGAGCCTTCAGGATGGTGAGATGTTGGAGGGTACAGCTATGAGAATGGGGCAGCTTTCCTTCTTTCCTCCTCTACCTGCTTTTTGATTTGGCTCTGTGGCCTTGGAGTGATCATTTATTTTCTCTGAGATAGACTGTTCAAATCTGTAAAGTGAAATAAATGTAATAGATGACCTTTAAAACTCTTTGTCTCTCTATTATTTCCAATCAGTTTGTGTGTGTGTGTGTGTGTGTGTGTGTGTGTGTGTGTGTGTTTTGGGGATTGTTAGAAATGGAAGCGGAAATGGGAGAAGCTTTAGTTAGTTGGGAAGAAATGCTTTTTATAATCTCTTTAGCTTGAAGAAGACTCACAAAAAAAGATGCTTCCTTACGTACTACCCAGTTCAAAAACAAAGAGGGATGCAAGCTCACAGCTCATTCTTGAAATGATTCTATTTCTGAACTTCCCTGCCCACATTTGTATGACATTTCATGTTTTTGCCACTTATAGGCATATGCACTTGAAAATGATGTTCTGAGATGCTTCAGTGACTTCTAGTAGAAAAATGCAAATACATGTAAATTTCTGTTATTATCAGCTTCATCAAAGCAAACAGGCAAAAGCAAGAACAATATTAGAGTTTGATAAGAGTGTATATTTGAATGATTTCCCCAGAGGACTGGGGAAAATCTCATTTCATTTGGTTTCCTATTGTAGAGGAGCATCAATTGTCTCAGGTGGAATTACCTGCATACACCACTTGTCAGCCCCACACTAACCCCCTACTCTCACTTTTTTATCCCATAGACAAGCTACTCTTTTGATTTCTCAAATGTAATTTCAATAAATGGTTGACTTGAATCAAGATATTCGGGCATAAACAGGTGAGAGCAGGCATGAATAACACAATCGAGCACTGGGAGAATAATAGTTTCAGAAGATAGCATTTATATCATACAAAAAAATAAAGGAGAACTCAGATTGCTAGTTCTCCAATTAGAATCAAATGAAAATAAGGAATCTTGGCACCTCCTATGGAATTTCCAGGCTGTACTACATCAGCTACCTTTGAATATAGTTTGGTATATTTTCTGACATTTTCATATATTTTCTGACAGATTTATCCTTATGTAAATCTAAATTTATTCGAGGGTAGTGGCTTTGTATTTAATTCAGCATACTCAGAAGACCAGTACATTTTTGGGTAAAAAAAAAAAAAAGCTCTTAATAAACTAGCCCTGATTGAGTGAGTGCTCATCTACAATACAGTCAAAATTAGAAGTAGTCATTTGATAGCAGGCCAGTATATGTGACCAGTCTTGTTCTAAAGATATAATTATCTAGAAAAATACATCCTTTACTTTGCCGAAATGCAAAAAATCAATCAGATGACAAAGCATGTCTTCAAAAATGCATAAAAGACCACAAGATTCTTAAGTGCCTATTACTATAGAACAAAATGCCTAAAATAGAATAAAATCTTGGACTGAATTTCAAAATGCAGTAGAATTTAGGAGCAATTGCATAACCAGATAGGAAGTTTTAGCATGAGTTTTCTAATTATTCCTGTCAACAACCTTTGGAAGTTTTGAAACAGTGTCATTCTAATGCTGATTTGCATTAGTACTGGATTAGACTCATCAAACCATTATAAAAAGATCACTGGACAGAAATGAAAAGCCTAGAATTCTGACTTCAGTTCTGTAATACACTAACTTCTAAGTTAAATCTCATAGGTTCCTAGCACCAAAAGGAAAATATCTGGGGGCTGAGTTTATTCCCTAGGGCAGTAGTTCTTGAGCTTAGAGGGTTTGTTAAACCTAGTTTATGGGCTCCAGTTTCAGAGTTCCTGATTCAGTAGGTCAGGTCGGGGGCGGAGGTGAGATTTTGCATTGGTAATAGGTTCCCAGGTGATGCTAATGCTGACATGAGAATCTCACTTTGAGAACTAGCACCTTAGGGCAAAAGACAAAATGGGAACCTGCTGGCCTACAAATTCTTTCACTGACTACTTCTCTTATTCTGTTGAATCACAGATTTTTCATGGGCTTGCCCAGTTTGCAGTTAGGTTCTCTCTCAGGACTAGTTCTCTGTAGTAGGCCCCAGTGTTAACAACAACCACAAGCATGGCTTCTTTCTTCCACTCCTGATGAAGCCTCAAGTCTCTGGAGCCACCTTATGTTGCTCTCAACCTTTGTGGAATCAGTGCTCAAAGTTAACTGTCAGATCTCAGCCAACAAACACTGAGTGCTAAGCAGGTGCTTCACACCATTTATGGGGGTGGCAGGCGGCGGGGTGGTGGGGAGGGGGTTTCACGGGGGAGCTCCTGTGGAAGGCTGTTTGCTCAGACCTTACTGCCTGGGGGATGGATGGAGAGTAACAGGGCTTATTAGTTGTGTAACACATTCACTTTCAGTGCCATTTCACCAATTTGCTCTTATGGGCTTTTGAAAAGCACATTTTCTCAAGCTCTCTAGGAAGAGAACAAGAAGTTTAATGGTGTCCAGCAAAGACAAGGGTAAATCTTAGTACAGGGGAAAATAGAAAAGAAAATAATAGAAAAGAAAGGAACAATGGTTCTTGCAAGAAGAGACCTAGCTTGCCTGTTAAATAATTCAAGCTAATCATTGGACCCATAACATATATCTACAAAGACAAGGGTTTGTCAGTGAATGCCTGTGGATACTCCTCTTTGGAAATGAAATGGAATAATTAAAGGTAGACCCACAGACCTGGCTCTTGGCATCCCTCTCATGCTGTTCGCCCAGTTCCCTCCCAGACATTTTCTCTTCTCTAACCACCACCTTGGGTAGTCCCATGTGATATTTGCTAGAATCTTCACTACAGTGAAAAAACTAATAACCATGATTTATGGTGACTCCAGACTCTGTTTCCTTAATTTAGGGACTGCTGTAGCTCTGAAATTTATGTGGCTACAAGCCCAAGCCTAGCTGTCTTGCTTTCTACCTACTAGGGCCTAAATAAAACCTCTTCTTCAGCTGAGATGCCTACTTCCCCAGACCCCAAATGTGCTGCTATATACTTTTTGACTCAATGCTTTAGTTCATGCTCTTCATCCTGTCTGAAACACTTTTTTGAACCTTTGTTTTCTTTCTATCTTTCCCTCCCTCAAGTGTCATCATTTTTGTGAAGTCATTCTTGACTGCCTCTATCCAGAGATCTAGTGCTCTTTGCTAGATACTGAAGATGTATGCCAGCAATATTTATTTGTCTGCGATGTTCTTGAGAGGATTAGACTTGCTTCCTCCTTTTTTAAAGAATCCTAAAGTGCAGTACTTTATCCCATACATCTTTTGTGGTTTTACAAAGTTTCATAGAGGCTGGGTGCGGTGGCTCATGCCTATAAACCCAGCACTTTGGGAGGCCGAGGCAGGTGGATCACCTGAGGTCAAGAGTTCAAGACCAGTCTGATCAACATGGAGAAACCCCGTTTTTACTAAAAACACAAAAAATTAGTTGGGCGTGGTGGCATGCACCTGTAATCCCAGCTACTCAGGAGGGTGAGGCAGGAGAACCTTTTGAACCTGGGAGGTGGAGGTAGCGTTGAGCCAAGATCACACCATTGTACTCTAGCTTGGGCAACAAGAGTGAAACTCCGTTTCAAAAAAAAAAAAAAAAAAAGAAAAAAATGTTTCATAGAGTGTTTTTCTTTTGGTAGGTGCTTGATATACGATTACACTTAGTTGACATCTTGGAATCCATATTCCTATAATATGTCTGTCAAGGTATATGACATATATAAATGTTACAATAATAGCTACTCAACCTGACGCTATATGTTAATATTTATTATCTCCTTAATATTTATTAGGCACGGGTTATCAACCTACTCTACTCACCTACCCTCTTATCTAAACCTTAAAAGAAAGAGGTCCAGAGAAGTTAGGTAAACAGCATAAAGTAACAGACCTACTAATTGGTGGAAGTGGGGTTACAACCTTGCGAATCTAACTTCAAAGACTGTTCCTTCCTACCAACTCCATTCCAGTCCTAAATTATTGGGGAAAGAGAGACATTAGAAAATATATAAGACTTGCCTAAAGTCACATTGCAAGCTACTTATTGAAGAGATACATTTAAAATGAATTAAATTAATCATTATTCTTTTATATGTTATATATAGATGATAAAAACTAGAAAATCACTCTCTCCAGCATTAGTGTTGGTTAATTCCAAAACAAAATGAGAGCCTAACATTTCTTTTGGCATTTGTAGTTTTTTCACCCGGAAACAAAGTCTATCATGTAAGACATACAAAGTGATGATAGTTTCGATCTTTTCAGTGGCTGATATAAATCTATTTTAAATGATCAAGGATTTTTATAATGCCCAGTGCTTTCCAGGTCTCCATGGGAAAAATTGCCTGAAACATCCTTCCTGATGCTCTCATGGGAGCCATGGCTTTATGTTTATGCATAAGAAATTCTTACAACTGCTTCAACTAATAACATTTTAATTTAATGCATTTCATATTTCCATATTTATTGTGCTCCAATCATGTTTTATGAGGAACGTGAACATGGGAACCCGATGTAACTGATATTTAGTATGTATGTACAGTGTACTTTCCTCAAGAGGTTCCCCTGCTGGCACAAATGTAAAATAAATACAAATAAATCCAACTCTTTGATAGGTCCAACCTAGCTGATCAAGTCATCCCCTTCCCTCCACTTAAAGATTTCTCTGCAGAAACAGACTGATTAGAACCAAATCCGCTTGGAAAATGGAGTTTCCTTTTTCAACCTTCCTAATCTGGCTTCTCAAAGTCATATTATCGTCCAAACAGAACCTGAAAGATTTCAATTTCTGTTTCTCTCCAGCCAATGAAGAAACTTTGGAAAAGGAAATGAGAAGGACAACATTGTTGTATCAGCCAATCTGTTCACCTTACAATTGGCATTAAGCAGAATCTGATATGCAAAGAGGAGGCTCAGCCTCTTGTACTGCATCCAGGTAGGGACCATTAGAGAGACTGGAAGGAGAAGATGCTCAGGCTCCAGAGACTTTCAATGACTGGAGAATGCACTAAGGTATCCCACACTAAGGTAAATTATCTGCCCAGATTTCACTTTGCCATTAACTAAGACAATGGTAAGAAATGAACACTTCATGCCAATTAAACTGTAGTATGATGCTTCCTAGTCATTGTACATGTAATAACTTTATATACAATCTACATTGTGATTTTTTTCTCCTTCAGAATTAAAATTTATGTTTCCCATTTTCAGAATACAGACACTTTTAAAAGAAAAAATCCACAAAATTATCTCTTCTTTCCCTTCATTGAAAATTCTTCCTTGTTATGATCCAAGGAGAAAGAGATAAACAACTTTTTCAAGTTAAAATATATTTAAAATATTTTTTTAGACATCAAAAGCAAAACATTTAGAAGTTGAAACTGTTCACTTTGGACTAAAGTAAATGTAATTTGGAAGCAAGTATAATGACCCCAATTAGCTAAAACTGATACCTGTATTAAAAATATCAGTATCAGTATCTTAAAGGTATCTGTCTTAAAGAGTAAACACTTCAAAAACAATATTTTTAGTTTATCAGAATCTTCCATATTTGAGACAGAATTAGATGATGCATTTGTAGCAGGGATAAGAAGGAAAAGGATGTTCATCTTCCAGTGGTTCCTATGATGAGACAAGAATAAATTTCAGTATCTAACTCCTTTAGGAGCCTCTTGGAGATGAGTCCGTAATAAAATCTTTACAGGGGCATTTTAGAAGAGAATAGCTGTTCTTGTGGAATAGCCTGGAATGACCTAAGGAGAGTGCTAATCAAGGGTTCCATGACCTCCAAGATTTCTGTTGGTCCTGGTACTCTATTAATTTTCTTCCTTATCAGTATGCTCTTATCAATGTATATTAACTCATCAGATCTTATGGTGGCATATTCTGCATATCAAACAAAAGGAAGGGAAAGGAAAACAGAAACTAATGTAAATTGTCTGCTGTGTGCCAGGAACTCTGCTATTACATCTTGTTTTATTTCCTCCAAATCTGTAGGCATCATCTTGTCATCCATATTTCATAGTTGAGGAACCTAAAGCTCTGAAAAGTTAAGTAACAAAGTTTGTAAGTGGCAGTGGTGGGACTGAAACCAAGAATGTCTGGCTCCATGCATTCTCTGCCTCAGAATACAGTACTCGGAATGATAGTAGTTCAAGGGAGGTAAAAATTAGAGAAGGCAGAAGGAATGCCCCAGGATTTCATGGAGGGAGCAGAATTTCAGTTGGACTTGAGGAAAAATATGTTACCCTGACAAACAAGAGGTTGGAGGAGGCAATCTGATAAGGGAAAGGATGTTTGCCAATACATGCATGTGGAATAGTCTGGGGAAGTGAATAACCTAGTTTGCTTGGAGCAGAAACTCCACAAGGAAAATAAAGTAAGAGAGAATTGAGACCAGAATGTGCTCATGTCATTCATTTTTGTGGGGTTCAGAATTACATCCTTCAAAGTCACTCATGCTTTTTTTCTCAAGGGTGGTATCCGTGGAGGAAGTAAAATCTGTGCCTAGCCTGATAGGCCAACATTGAATAAGGTCAGGAAGAAGGGTGTCCTGCAGTGGTAATATTCAGCTAAAACCTAAAGAAAACCAAGAATGCAGTGTATACAAATGGGTTAACAAGGAAGGAAAGAAACTGAACTAAGATTAAAGATAACAGGTGCAGAAACCAAGTGAGCTGGGGTGGGTGGGTGGACAGCACAAGGTAACGATGGAGAGATGGGCAAGAGCTGGCTCATATTCAGTCTTGTAGGCTGTAGTAAGGAGTTTGATTTTGTATGGATTTGCAGGGAACCAACTAAAGGTTTATATGCTGGGGGAAAAATGGTCCACTCTGGATGTGTGGTGAGGGAAGGACTGAAGTTCACTTTGGTCAACTGGATTAATCCAGTCCTGGGATTAGGTGACCTCAGTATAGATGACGAAGTGGGGATGGAAAGAAACGTATGGTGTTTCAGATATATCTTGAAGGCAGATTTGTCAGCATTTGCTGATGAATTATATATTGGCAGTAAGGTAGAAGAAGACATCAAGGAAGGGCTTCTGACTTGAGTAATTCAAGATGTCATTTCATTTTTTATAAAGATGGGGTCTTGCTTTGTTGCCTGGGCTGCTCTCAAACTCTGAACCTCAAACAATCCTCCCACCTCAGGCTCCCAAAGTGCTGGAATTACAGGCATGAGCCACTGTGCATAGCCTAGGAGTTTGTTTTTTAATATAATGTGTTGGGAAGTCTGTGAGTCATTACTAGCCATTAAGATATCCTGTAGATAAATATTTCTCAGACTAAAGCTGCAAGTTTTCATGGCTGATCTTGCTCTTAGATCAATAATAAGGACACAGCATGAGTAGGATTGCCAGATAGCACGCAGGATGTCCAGTTACGTTTGAATTTAAACAATGAATACCTTTTTGTGTACAGTATATCCCAATATTGTTTGAGATATACTTTCACTAAAAAAATTACTAATTTAACTGGGTATTTCATGATACAAATCTTACTGGATGGAATACGAATTTAACTGGATATCTTATATTTTTATTGGTTAAATCTAGTAATGCTATATATAATCTTCACTACTTTATCATCTTCTATTCCCCTGTCTAACTCTGATTCCAAGTCAGTCTTCTTATCTTTCCTTCTTCTCAGAGGAATAGAAGGCTTCTGTTCTCCTTGGCAAACCTGACTCTATTAACTTTGCCACCTGCTCCAGGACCTTGTCACAGTTATTCTTTTTTCCCTTTGAGATTGTCAGAGGCATTTTACCTCTGTGTGTGTGTGTGTGTGTGTGTGTGTGTGTGTGTGTGTGTCTTTTGGCCCCTTTTGCCCTGTATTGGTTGACCTGTATTTTAGATATTTCCTACTTTTGTCTTACTTTCATAGTCAAAATAATTTTATAATGCCTTATTCTCTACAACATATGAATATGTATGTTTAAAAGTCCAAATGGGAGAATGATGCAATGTATTATTTAAAAATCAAAAGACAACTGTCATATTGGGTAAAATTATTTACCATATATATGACATACAAAGGATTAAGTTACAAAATTCATACAATAAATTCTACAAGCCAATAAGACAAAAAGCAAAACAAAAGCCCAGATAAATCTACTATCAAATGGGGCAATTCACAAAACTGCAAACCCAAGTGGACAATAAACATGAAAGATAACTAATTTGATAATAATAAAAAAGGAAATTATACTAATATAAGATTTCACTCATCATTTGGCAAATATTAATTAGTTTAATATCAAATGTTGGTGAAACTGAAGGAAAATACTACCTCATACTACGCTGATAAATGTGTACAACCACTTGGAAATCAATATGTCATAAGCTAATGCATTTGAAATTAGCATACTCCTTATTCTAACAATCACTTGCAGGTACCTGTGTATCCAGCAGAAATAAATCACACATGTGCACAAGGTAGCATGCATAAACATGCTCACAGTAGCCTAAAATTCAGACGCAACTTAATATTTCATCAATAGGAAAATTGTAAGATAAACAATAGAATATTGGAATAAAGAGCAGTTAAGTAAAATGAGGTAGGTTTATATCCTGATATGGATAGACATCCAAGTGGAAGATGTTTCACTCCAAGTGTTCAGTAAAAAGAAGAAACATGCAGATTAATATGTAAAGATTATATCCTTTATATAAAATAAGCCAAATCCAAAGAGAACAAAATAAACATCTGAAATAAAGTTGTGTGTTTTTGTAGATCCATATTGGATAAATGTAATTAAAAATAAAAGGTTTAAGATGGATGAGAAAAAGAAACTGAAGATAAAGGGATTAATCAAAGGTCTGCAAAACAGTAACTTTTTCACTTGTTTCTGCATCTGTAATGCAGACAAAAAGCAGGCAGCTGGCATTTACCTCCAGCAAAAACAGTTGACACTTTCTCAGTGAAATTGAACAAATGCCAGGTCCCTGGTGAAACCTTCACTCTTGAATTTGAGTGAACCCTGTCGCCTGGCAGATGACTTCCTAGTTCTCTTACTGATCCACCTAAATCAAAATCTGGTATTTGCTTACACTTCACACAGAACTCCAGGTGAGAGAATTCCAAATGGAAATTAGTTTTAACACAAAAGTAGTGGACTTTTATTAATGATAGTTTTTTAAAAATAATTGGTATTACCAGACATAGGAGTAAAGCAGCAGAATGAGATAGAATGGTCAAAATTAAGGAACTGAAAATTGACATCAGAAGAAATAAAGATAACTTAGACATCATAAAAGAAATTGGGGGAGGGTATAATAATGAGTAAACTCAGAAATATTTTAAAAATAACATCTATAAAACAAAAACAAAATGCTATGAAAAAGAAATAATCAAAAAACAAGAACATATTTGCAGAAAATGCAATAAAAAAATCAAAAAACAAGAACGTATTTGCAGAAAATGCAACCAAAAGTAATAAAAAAGAATCTATTTGCAGAAAATAAAAAAACAAGAACATATTTGCAGAAATTTTAATTATAATTAAATTTAAAATTATGTCTAAAATTTTTTAAAAAATGAAAACTGTGGAGCAGGCCTACAGAGAAAACAGTCCAGATTGGAAAATAGTGACAGAATGCTCTGGTAAAGTAGTTTCCATTAATGGGTACAAGGTTGAGTAAATCTTTTTTGTTTTTGAGGCAAAGTTTCACTCTTGTTGCCCAGGCACTGGAGTCATACAAAATATAAAACCTCAAAGGAAGAGCCAGATAGTTGATCCTTTTGTACCATCTTGAGGGTACAGAAAGAATAGGAGCTTGGAACATGGCAAGACATGTTAACAGAGGGAGAGAAGAGAAAAGGAATGGCTTGCAAAGGTGGTCTTGTTATGTACCTGCTGCACAGGTAGCAGCTCTTAGAAAGAATAGATTATAGCCTGTGGTTGAGTTAATCTTTCTTAGATGCAGACAATGGGGGAGGGGCTCAGAGAAAGCCTGGCTATTTACTTCACTAATGCAGATTTTCTCTACAGATGCAAATCTCCTCCACAAAAGGCAGCTTTCCAGGGCTATTCCTGTCTGCAGGCTCTCTGAATAGCCATATCAAAATATGTCATAGAAATATATTTTGGGATAGACAATTTTTGGTTTACTCTACAATCAAACTGAAAATAGAATAAAATATCTAGATATAATTTTTTTAAGTTTAGAATCTATATGTGAATAACTATAAAACTCTAATGAAATAAACAAAAGACCTAAATAAGTGAAGAGACATACTGTTTTTATACATTGGAAGATCCAATGATGTTAATATGTCAATTCTTCCCAACTCAATCTATAGATTTTACACAATCCCAATCAAAATCGTAGCTAGCTGTTTTGTAGGTATCAATAAACTGATTGCTATGTTTATCTGGAAAGGTAAAAGACCTATCATAGTCAACATAATAGTGAAGAAAAACGTAATTAGACTTATACTACCAGATGTCAGGATTTATTTTAAGGCAATAGTAACCAAGATGTCAGAGGCATTTGAACCACAGCAACTCCATCTTGAATAGGGGCTGGGTAAAATAAGGCTAAAACCTACTAGACTGCATTCGCAGATGGTTAAGACATTCTAACTCACAGGATGAAGTAGGAGGTTGGCACAAGATACAGGTCATAAAGACCTTGCTGATAAAATAGGTTGCAATAAAGAAGTCAGTCAAAATCCAAAACCAAGATGATGACGAGAGTGACCTCTGGTCGTTCTCACTGTTATACTCCCATCAGCACTATGGCAGTTTACAAATGCCATGGCAACATCAAGAAGTGACCCTGTGTGGTCTAAAAAGGAGAGGCATGAATAATCCACCCCTTGTTTAGCATATCATAAAAAATAACCATAAAAATGGGAAACAAGCAGCCCTTGGGGCTGCTCTGTCTACGGAATAGCCATTCTTTATTTCTTTACTTCTCAAAAATAAACTTACTTTCATTATACTCTATGAACTTGCCCTGAATTCTTTCTTGCTTGAGATCCAAGAACTCTCCCTTGGGGTCTGGATTGGGACCCCTTCCCAGTAACAAAGACAGTGTGGTACTGGAAGATTAGTTATATAGATCAATGGATCAGAATAGAGAGTCCAGACATTGACCCACGTAAACATAGTCAACTGATCTTTGACAAGGAGCAAAGACAATTCAATGAAGAAAAGATAGTCTTTTTAACAAATCATTTTGGGACAACTGGATGTCTACATTATAAAACAAAACAAAACAACCTACAAGCATTACTCACATCTCTTACAGAAAACAGCGTAAGTTGTATCATAGACCAAAATATAAAATACAAAATTAGAAAACTTTTAGTAAAACATAGAAGAAAATTTGGGTAACCTCAGGTTTGGCAATCAGTTTTTAAATTGTTAAATTAAATCTAACCTAAAGCTGCCTCCTTAAATATTTTAAGTTTGGCCTAAAGTTTTCTCCGCACACAGTGAATTGTAACCTAACTGGATGGGTAAACACACTGTGACATACTCTTGTACCAATCACCAAGTTTCTGCCAATCAAAGGCAGCAAACTGCTCAAACCAAGTTCAAATAAGGCAAATGCCAAGCTGTAAGCAATCAGCTATTTCTGTACCTCACTTTTGCTTTCTGTACATGACTTTCTTTTTCTGTTCACAAATCCTCTCCAACCACATGGCAGTGCTGGGGTCTCTCTGAGTCTATTCTGGCTCAGGGGGCTGTTTGATTCATGAATTAAACTGTATAAAATTGCTCAATTAAAGTTTGTTATTGAATTTTTCCAAAGTTTTTCTTTTAACAGAGAGTGTCAGAATTGGAACATGAAGTAGAGCTTCCAGTAACCCCTAGGAACATCAAGTGACCCAGAGAGGTAACCCCTGACCCCATCAGGACCCATTGCATCCATTGTTCTCGCACAGCAACTGAGGATCATGGGTAAGTTCCCTCTCAGATTCTGAAGCTTCACAAATTTGTGTTTTGTGCTATCTGAGTTTGTTTTAGCAAATTTTTTATGTGAACTGTGTTCGGAAGTCGCGACAGAAACTAGACTGGATCCAGGATCAGATTAAATCCAATAATTAATTGGATTAGATCTAGCTAGAGGCTTTAGATGTCTGACTGGCTCAGATAGAAACTGGCAGTAAATGGATAATCATGCAGAGGATGTAAATTTTGGCTTTAGGAAATTCACAGGGATTTTTGTGTTCTATCCCCTTTGTTTCTTCTTGCATGTTTAGGTAGGGAAAAATCATTGGCTAAACTGATCAAGGGAGCTCAGAGTCAAAGCCAAGATCTAGCATAAAAATGGGAACCTTGACCAGGCACAGTGGCTCACACTTGTAATCCCATCCCAGCACTTTGGGAGGCCGTGGCAGGTGGATCACTAGGTCAGGAGTTTGAGACCAGCTTGGCCAATGCAGGGAAACCCCGTCTCTACTAAAAATACAAAAAATTGGTCAGGCATGGTAGCGCATGCCTGTAATCCCAGCTACTCAGGAGGCTGAGGCAGGAGAATCACTTGAACCTGGAAGGCAGAAGTTGCAGTGAGCCAAGATTGCATCACTGGACTCCAGCCCGGGGACAGTGTGAGACTCTGTCTCACAAAATAAAAAAGGAAACTTAATATCTGAAGAAGTGAGTACCCCACCTTCCAGCTATGCCTGTCTTTACATATACAAGTATTAGGCCCTGAAGCAACAAATTGTAACAGAAATGGCAAAATATTAATAAAGATAATTTAAAATTTCAGTGGAATGTTCCAAATGAACAACATTAAATTTTAAAAAGTGGATTTAAAAATGAGGACTCCCAAATTAGGCTAACCAAGGAATTCCTATTAATGTGCAGAAGCTTCTATAAAGATTTAAATATTTTTATTGATTTTTTGAAAAAGACTTTATTTTTAAAAATGTTTTTTTCTGGGGATTAGGTCTATATTATCCAGGATGGTCTTGAACTCCTGGCCGGAAGTGATCCTCCTGACTTAGCCTCCCAAATGGCTGGGATTATAGCATGAACCATTACATCCAGCCAATTTCTTTATATATATATAACGAAATTCCTTCCTTCCATATATATAAAGAAATATAAAGGAAGTTACCCTGTGTGGTCTAAAAAGGAGAGGCATGAATAATCCACCCCTTGTTTAGCATATCATAAAAAATAACCACAAAAGTGGGAAACAAGCGGCTGCTCTGTCTATGGAGTAGCCATTCTTTATTTCTTTACTTTTCTAATAAACTTACTTTCATTATGCTCTATGGACTTGCCCTGAATTCTTTCTTGCTTGTGTTGAACCTGGAAGGTGGAGGGTACAGTGAGCTGAGATTGCGCCACTGCACTCCAGCCTGGGCAACAGAGTGAGACTTGATCTCAAAAAAATATGGTTCTCTTTCTTTCTCTCTCTTGTCTGTCTGTCTTCCTTCCTTCCTTCCTTCCTTCCTTTCTTCCTTCCTTCCTTCCTTCCTTCCTTCCTTCTTTCCTTCCTTTCTTCCTTCCTTCCCTCCCTCCTTCCTTCCTTCCCTCCTTCCTTTCTTTCTTTCTTCTTTTATTTTAGGTTCAGGGGTACAGGTATAAATTTGTTATACATGTAAATTGTATGTCACAGGTCTTTGATGTGCAGATTATTTTATCATCGATTTAATCAGCATAGTACCCCATAGGTAGTTGTTCTATCCTGCACCCTCCTCCTACTCTCCAACCTCAGGTAGGCCCTGTTGTCTGTTGTTCCATTTTTGTTTCCACGTGTATTCAATAATTAGTTCCTACTTATAAGTGACAACACGAGGTATTTGGTTTTCTGTTTCTGTTAGTTTGCTTAGGATAATGGCCTCCAGCTCCACTCATGTTGCTGCAAGGGACATAATCTCATTCATTTTTATTACTGCATAGTATTCCACTGTGTATATGTACCAAATTTTCTTTATCCATTCTACTTTTGATGGGTATTAAGGTTGATTCCATGTCTTTGCTATTGTGAATAGTGCTGCAATGAACATATGATTCCATGAGTCTCTATGGTATAACAATTTATATTCCTTTGGGTATATATCCAATAATGGCATTGCTGGGTCAAATAGTAATTCAGTTTTAAGTCTTTAAGAAACCACCAAACAATGGCTGAACTAATTTACATTCCCATATAACTAATTTACACTATACAGCAGCATATAAGCTTTCTTTTTCTCCACAACCTTGCCATGATTTGTTATTTTTTGACTTTTTAAAAATAGCCACTCTGACTGGTGTGATGGTATCTCATAGTGGTGTTGATTTGCATTGCTCTAATGATTCATAAAGATAAGCATTTTTTCATATGCTTATTGGACACACCTATATCTTCTTTTGAAAGGTGTCTGTTCATGTCCTTTGCCCACTTTGTAATTGGGTTGTTTGGTTTTTGCTCTTTAGTTTGTTTAAGTTCCTTATAAATTCTGGATATTAGACCTTTGTTGGATGCATAGTTTGCAGACATTTTTTCCCATTCTGTAGGCTGTCTGTTTACTCTGTTGATAGTTTCTTTTGCAGTGCAGAACCTCTTTGGTTTAATTAGGTCCCACTTGTCAATTTTTGGTTTTGTTGCAAATTCTTTTGGTGTCTTCTTCATGAAATCTTTGCCAGGGTGTATGTCCAGAATGGTATTCCCTAGGTTATCTCCTAGGGTTTTTATAGTTTTAGGTTTTACATGTAAGTCTACAATCTATCTTGAGTTGATTGTTGTATATGGTCTAAGAAAGGAGTTCAATTTTAGTCTTCTGCCAATGGTTAGTCTGTTATCACAGTAGCATTTATTAAATAGGGAATCCTTTCCCCATTGCTTGTTTTTGTAAGATTTGTCAAAGACCAGATGGTTGTAGGTGTGCAGCATTATTTATGAGCTCTCTTTCCTGTTCCATTTGTCTATATGTCTGTTTTTGTACCAGTACCATGCTGTTTGGGTTACTGTAGCCTTGTGATGTAGTTTCAAGTCAGGTAACGTGATGCCTCCAGCTTTGCTTTTTTTGCTTAGGACTGTCTTGGCTATTTTTTTGGTTCCATATGAATTTTAAAATGTTTTCTGCTAATTCTGTAAAGAATCAGAAAGATGGCAGATAGAAGCCTCCACCAATTGTCCCTTCATAAGGACACCAATTTAACAACTATCTACACACAAAAAAAGCACATGCATAAGGGTCAAGAATCAGGACAGCCCTCATAGTACCTGGTTTTAAGTTCATATTACTGAAAGAGACACTGAAGAAATAGAGAAAACAGCTTTGAATCACCAGCATCACCTCTCCTGCATCCCCCAGCAGTGGTGGTGTGGTATGGAGAGTATTTCTGTGCACTAGTGAGAGGAAGAGCATGAAGCAAAACAAGACAAAACTCAGCTGACACCCAAGGAGGGAGCCTTTAAACCAGCCCTAGTCAGAGCAGAATCACATATCCCAGTGGTCAGAACTTGAGCTCCCACAAGCCTCAGCACCACAGGCTACAGTGTTCTGGGGTCACAAATAAACTTGAAAGACAGTCTAGGCCACAAGAATTGTAACTTCCCAGGTAATTCCTAGTGCTGAATTGGACCCATAGACAATGGACTAGGGAGGACATGACCTACTGAGACACCAGCTGAAACAGCCAAGGGAGTGCTGGAATCACCCCTTCTCTAATTCCAGGTTGCACAGCTTGTAGTTCTAAAAGACACCCCTTCTTTTTGCTTGAGGAGAGGAGATGAAAGAGTAGAGAGAACTTTTTCTTGTATTTTGGATACCAGCTCAGACATAGCAGGCTAGGTCCCTGGTCAGAGTCATGAGGTCCCCCTTTCCAGGACCTTGCTTCCAAGCAACATTTTTAGACACACTGAGCCAAAAGGAAATCCACTTCCCTGTAGGGAAGGACTCAGTCCTGGCAGAATTTAACACCTACTAACTAAAGAGGCCTTGGGCCTTAAATAAACAGCAGTGATGTCCAGTTATATTAAGGAATTTAGCTGAGACATTGAGATTTGTTGGTTTCTGGTGAGACTTAGCACATTCCCAGCTGTGGTGGCTACAGTGAAAGACTCCTGCTTGAGAAAAGTAGAAAGAAAAATAAAGGAGTCCTGATTTGGCTCTCTGTTTGTCTGTTACTGGTGTATAAGAATGCTTGTGATTTTTGCACATTAATTTTGTATCCTGAGACTTTGCTGAAGTTGGTTATCAGCTTAAGGAGATTTTGGGCTGAGACGATGGGGTTTTCTAAATATACAATCATGTCATCTGCAAACAGGGACAATTTGACTTCTTCTTTTCCTAACTGAATACCCTTGATTTCTTTCTCTTGCCTGATTGCCCTAGCCAGAACTTCCACCACTATGTTGAATAGGAGTGGTGAGAGAGGGCATCCCTGTCTTGTGCCAGTTTTCAA